>NW_027484983.1:0-79572 GCF_050908995.1 Andrena cerasifolii
AGATCGCACAAAGTAACGTCTCCGGAGAGCAAATCAAAGAGCGAGATGTGGCGCAGATGTTTCGAGACTGTGACTGATTAACGAAGAGACGCAGAATTTTCGAACGCCTCTTGAAAGGCGTGCGCCTCTTATTTGCAACTTTAAGGCGATGCCTTTGAAGCTGAAATTTAGTATACCTCTTTCCACTTCATTTTCTCCTGATTTAATGGCCAAAATCTGGCGAAAATTTCGAGAATACACAAAATTGGGCTTTGTAACAGGAGAACATGCCGTCGAAAGAGATGGAACAAAGTAATGTCTCCGGAGAGCAAATCAAAGAGCAAGAAGTGGCGCAGATGTTTCAAGATAGTGACTGTTTAACGAAGAGACGCAGAATTTTCGAACGCCTCTTGAAAGGCCTGCGCCTCTTATTTGCAACTATAAGGCGATGCCTTTGAAGCTGAAATTTAGTATACCTCTTTCGACTTCATGTTCTCCTGATATATTGACCAAAATATGGCGAAAATTTTCTGAATGCACAAAATTGGGCATGTAACAGGAGAACATGCCGTCGAAAGAGATGGCACAAAGTAACGTCTCCGGAGAGCAAATCAAAGAGCGAGATGTGGCGCAGATGTTTCGAGACAGTGACTGATTAACGAAGAGACGCAGAATTTTCGAACGCTCTTGAAAGGCGTGCGCCTCTTATTTGCAACTTTAAGGCGATGCCCTTGAAGCTGAAATTTAGTATACCTCTTTCGACTTCATGTTCTCCTGATATATTGGCCAAAATATGGCGAAAATTTTCAGAATGCACAAAATTGGGCATGTAACAGGAGAACATGCCGTCGAAAGAGATGGCACAAAGTAACGTCTCCGGAGAGCAAATCAAAGAGCGAGATGTGGCGCAGATGTTTCGAGACAGTGACTGATTAACGAAGAGACGCAGAATTTTCGAACGCCTCTTGAAAGGCGTGCGCCTCTTATTTGCAACTTTAAGGCGATGCCTTTGAAGCTGAAATTTAGTAAACCTCTTTCCACTTCATTTTCTCCTGATTTAATGGCCAAAATCTGGCGAAAATTTCGAGAATGCACAAAATTGGGCTTTGTAATAGGAGAACATGCCGTCGAAAGAGATGGAACAAGGTAACGTCTCCGGAGAGCAAATCAAAGAGCGAGAAGTGGCGCAGATGTTTCGAGACAGTGACTGTTTAACGAAGAGACGCAGAATTTTCGAACGCCTCTTGAAAGGCGTGCGCCTCTTATTTGCAACTTTAAGGCGATGCCTTTGAAGCTGAAATTTAGTATACCTCTTTCCACTTCATGTTCTCCTGATATATTGGCCAAAATCTGGCGAAAATTTTCAGAATGCACAAAATTGGGCTTTGTAACAGGAGAACATGCCGTCGAAAGAGATGGCACAAAGTAACGTCTCCGGAGAGCAAATCAAAGAGCGAGATGTGGCGCAGATGTTTCGAGACAGTGACTGAATAACGAAGAGACGCAGAATTTTCGAACGCCTCTTATTTGCAACTTTAAGCCGATGCATTTGAAGCTGAAATTTAGTATACCTCTTTCGACTTCATGTTCTCCTGATATATTGACCAAAATATGGCGAAAATTTTCAGAATGCACAGAATTGGGCATGTAACAGGAGAACATGCCGTCGAAAGAGATGGCACAAAGTAACGTCTCCGGAGAGCAAATCAAAGAGCGAGATGTGGCGCAGATGTTTCGAGACAGTGACTGATTAACGAAGAGACGCAGAATTTTCGAACGCTCTTGAAAGGCGTGCGCCTCTTATTTGCAACTTTAAGGCGATGCACTTGAAGCTGAAATTTATTATACCTCTTTCGACTTCATGTTCTCCTGATATATTGGCCAAAATATGGCGAAAATTTTCAGAATGCACAAAATTGGGCATGTAACAGGAGAACATGCCGTCGAAAGAGATGGCACAAAGTAACGTCTCCGGAGAGCAAATCAAAGAGCGAGATGTGGCGCAGATGTTTCGAGACAGTGACTGATTAACGAAGAGACGCAGAATTTTCGAACGCTCTTGAAAGGCGTGCGCCTCTTATTTGCAACTTTAAGGCGATGCCCTTGAAGCTGAAATTTAGTATACCTCTTTCGACTTCATGTTCTCCTGATATATTGGCCAAAATATGGCGAAAATTTTCAGAATGCACAAAATTGGGCATGTAACAGGAGAACATGCCGTCGAAAGAGATGGCACAAAGTAACGTCTCCGGAGAGCAAATCAAAGAGCGAGATGTGGCGCAGATGTTTCGAGACAGTGACTGATTAACGAAGAGACGCAGAATTTTCGAACGCCTCTTGAAAGGCGTGCGCCTCTTATTTGCAACTTTAAGGCGATGCCTTTGAAGCTGAAATTTAGTAAACCTCTTTCCACTTCATTTTCTCCTGATTTAATGGCCAAAATCTGGCGAAAATTTCGAGAATGCACAAAATTGGGCTTTGTAATAGGAGAACATGCCGTCGAAAGAGATGGAACAAGGTAACGTCTCCGGAGAGCAAATCAAAGAGCGAGAAGTGGCGCAGATGTTTCGAGACAGTGACTGTTTAACGAAGAGACGCAGAATTTTCGAACGCCTCTTGAAAGGCGTGCGCCTCTTATTTGCAACTTTAAGGCGATGCCTTTGAAGCTGAAATTTAGTATACCTCTTTCCACTTCATGTTCTCCTGATATATTGGCCAAAATCTGGCGAAAATTTTCAGAATGCACAAAATTGGGCTTTGTAACAGGAGAACATGCCGTCGAAAGAGATGGCACAAAGTAACGTCTCCGGAGAGCAAATCAAAGAGCGAGATGTGGCGCAGATGTTTCGAGACAGTGACTGAATAACGAAGAGACGCAGAATTTTCGAACGCCTCTTATTTGCAACTTTAAGCCGATGCATTTGAAGCTGAAATTTAGTATACCTCTTTCGACTTCATGTTCTCCTGATATATTGACCAAAATATGGCGAAAATTTTCAGAATGCACAGAATTGGGCATGTAACAGGAGAACATGCCGTCGAAAGAGATGGCACAAAGTAACGTCTCCGGAGAGCAAATCAAAGAGCGAGATGTGGCGCAGATGTTTCGAGACAGTGACTGATTAACGAAGAGACGCAGAATTTTCGAACGCTCTTGAAAGGCGTGCGCCTCTTATTTGCAACTTTAAGGCGATGCACTTGAAGCTGAAATTTAGTATACCTCTTTCGACTTCATGTTCTCCTGATATATTGGCCAAAATATGGCGAAAATTTTCAGAATGCACAAAATTGGGCATGTAACAGGAGAACATGCCGTCGAAAGAGATGGCACAAAGTAACGTCTCCGGAGAGCAAATCAAAGAGCGAGATGTGGCGCAGATGTTTCGAGACAGTGACTGATTAACGAAGAGACGCAGAATTTTCGAACGCCTCTTGAAAGGCGTGCGCCTCTTATTTGCAACTTTAAGGCGATGCCTTTGAAGCTGAAATTTAGTAAACCTCTTTCCACTTCATTTTCTCCTGATTTAATGGCCAAAATCTGGCGAAAATTTCGAGAATGCACAAAATTGGGCTTTGTAATAGGAGAACATGCCGTCGAAAGAGATGGAACAAGGTAACGTCTCCGGAGAGCAAATCAAAGAGCGAGAAGTGGCGCAGATGTTTCGAGACAGTGACTGTTTAACGAAGAGACGCAGAATTTTCGAACGCCTCTTGAAAGGCGTGCGCCTCTTATTTGCAACTTTAAGGCGATGCCTTTGAAGCTGAAATTTAGTATACCTCTTTCCACTTCATGTTCTCCTGATATATTGGCCAAAATCTGGCGAAAATTTTCAGAATGCACAAAATTGGGCTTTGTTACAGAGAACATGCCGTCGAAAGAGATGGCACAAAGTAACGTCTCCGGAGAGCAAATCAAAGAGCGAGATGTGGCGCAGATGTTTCGAGACAGTGACTGAATAACGAAGAGACGCAGAATTTTCGAACGCCTCTTATTTGCAACTTTAAGCCGATGCATTTGAAGCTGAAATTTAGTATACCTCTTTCGACTTCATGTTCTCCTGATATATTGACCAAAATATGGCGAAAATTTTCAGAATGCACAGAATTGGGCATGTAACAGGAGAACATGCCGTCGAAAGAGATGGCACAAAGTAACGTCTCCGGAGAGCAAATCAAAGAGCGAGATGTGGCGCAGATGTTTCGAGACAGTGACTGATTAACGAAGAGACGCAGAATTTTCGAACGCTCTTGAAAGGCGTGCGCCTCTTATTTGCAACTTTAAGGCGATGCACTTGAAGCTGAAATTTATTATACCTCTTTCGACTTCATGTTCTCCTGATATATTGGCCAAAATATGGCGAAAATTTTCAGAATGCACAAAATTGGGCATGTAACAGGAGAACATGCCGTCGAAAGAGATGGCACAAAGTAACGTCTCCGGAGAGCAAATCAAAGAGCGAGATGTGGCGCAGATGTTTCGAGACAGTGACTGATTAACGAAGAGACGCAGAATTTTCGAACGCCTCTTGAAAGGCGTGCGCCTCTTATTTGGAACTTTAAGGCGATGCCTTTGAAGCTGAAATTTAGTATACCTCTTTCCACTTCATTTTCTCCTGATTTAATGGCCAAAATATGGCAAAATTTCGAGAATGCACAAAATTGGGCTTTGTAATAGGAGAACATGCCGTCGAAAGAGATGGAACAAAGTAACGTCTCCGGAGAGCAAATCAAAGAGCGAGAAGTGGCGCAGATGTTTCGAGACAGTGACTGCTTAACGAAGACACGCAGAATTTTCGAACGCCTCTTGAAAGGCCTGCGCCTCTTATTTGCAACTTTAAGGCGATGCCTTTGAAGCTGAAATTTAGTATACCTCTTTTGACTTCATGTTCTCCTGATATATTGGCCAAAATCTGGCGAAAATTTTCAGAATGCACAAAATTGGGCTTTGTAACAGGAGAACATGCCGTCGAAACAGATGGCACAAAGTAACGTCTCCGGAGAGCAAATCAAAGAGCGAGATGTGGCGCAGATGTTTCGAGACAGTGACTGATTAACGAAGAGACGCAGAATTTTCGAACGCCTCTTATTTGCAACTTTAAGCCGATGCATTTGAAGCTGAAATTTAGTATACCTCTTTCGACTTCATGTTCTCCTGATATATTGACCAAAATATGGCGAAAATTTTCAGAATGCACAAAATTGGGCATGTAACACGAGAACATGCTGTCGAAAGAGATGGCACAAAGTAACGTCTCCGGAGAGCAAATCAAAGAGCGAGAAGTGGCGCAGATGTTTCGAGACAGTGACTGTTTAACGAAGAGACGCAGAATTTTCGAACGCCTCTTGAACGGCGTGCGTCTCTTATTTGCAACTTTTAGGCGATGCATTTGAAGCTGAAATTTAGTATACCCCTTTCGACTTCATGTTCTCCTGATATATTGACCAAAATATGGCGAAAATTTTCAGAATGCCCAAAATTGGGCATGTAACAGGAGAACATGCCGTCGAAAGAGATGGCACAAAGTAACGTCTCCGGAGAGCAAATCAAAGAGCGAGAAGTGGCGCAGATGTTTCGAGACAGTGACTGTTTAACGAAAAGACGCAGAATTTTCGAACGCCTCGTGAAAGGCCTGCGCCTCTTATTTGCAACTTTAAGGCGATGCCTTTGAAGCTGAAATTTAGTATACCTCTTTCCACTTCATGTTCTCCTGATATATTGGCCAAAATCTGGCGAAAATTTTCAGAATGCACAAAATTGGGCTTTGCAACAGGAGAACATGCCGTCGAAAGAGATGGCACAAAGTAACGTCTCGGGAGAGCAAATCAAAGAGCGAGAAGTGGCGCAGATGTTTCGAGACAGTGACTGTTTAACGAAGAGTCGCACAATTTTCGAACGCCTCTTGAAAGGCCTGCGCCTCTGATTTGATACTTTTAAGCGATGCCTTTGAAGCTGAAATTTAGTATACCTCTTTCCACTTCATGTTCTCCTGATATATTGGCCATAATCTGGCGAAAATTTCGAGAATACACAAAATTGAGCTTTGTAACAGGACAACGTGCCGTCGAAAGAGATGGAACAAAGTAACGTCTCCGGAGAGCAAATCAAAGAGCGAGAGGTGGCGCAGATGTTTCGAGACAGTGATTGTTTAACAACGAGACGCAGAATTTTCGAACGCCTCTTGAAAGGCCTGCGCCTCTTATTTGCAACTTTAAGGCGATGCCTTTGTAGCTGAAATTTAGTATACCTCTTTCCACTTCATGTTCTCCTGATATATTGGCCAAAATCTGGCGAAAATTTTCAGAATGCACAAAATTGGGCTTTGTAACAGGAGCACATGCCGTCGAAAGAGATGGCACAAAGTATCGTCTCCGGAGAGCAAATCAAAGAGCGAGAAGTGACGCAGATGTTTCGAGACAGTGACTGTTTAACGAAGACACGCAGAATTTTCGAACGCCTCTTGAAAGGCCTGCGCCTCTTATTTGCAACTTTAAGGCGAAGCCTTTGAAGCTGAAATTTAGTATACCTCTTTCCACTTCATGTTCTCCTGATATATTGGCCAAAATCTGGCGAAAATTTTCAGAACGCACAGAATTGGGCTTTGTAGCAGGAGAAAATGCCGTCGAAAGAGATGGCACAAAGTAACGTCTCCGGAGAGCAAATCAAAGAGCGAGAAGTGGCGCAGATGTTTCGAGACAGTGACTGATTAACGAAGAGACGCAGAATTTTCGAACGCCTCTTGAAAGGCCTGCGCCTCTTATTTGCAACTTTAAGGCGATGCCTTTGAAGCTGAAATTTAGTATACCTCTTTCCACTTCATGTTCTCCTGATATATTGGCCAAAATCTGGCAAAAATTTCGAGAATACACAAAATTGAGCTTTGTAACAGGACAACATGCCGTCGAAAGAGATGGAACAAAGTAACGTTTCCGGAGAGCAAATCAAAGAGCGAGAAGTGGCGCAGATGTTTCGAGACAGTGATTGTTTAACAACGAGACGCAGAATTTTCGAACGCCTCTTGAAAGGCCTGCGCCTATTATTTGCAACTTTAAGGCGATGCCTTTGAAGCTGAAATTTAGTATACCCCTTTCCACTTCATGTTCTCCTGATATATTGGCCAAAATCTGGCGAAAATTTTCAGAATGCCCAAAATTGGGCATGTAACAGGAGAACATGCCGTCGAAAGAGATGGCACAAAGTAACGTCTCCGGAGAACAAATCAAAGAGCGAGATGTGGCGCAGATGTTTCGAGATAGTGACTGTTTAACGAAGAGACGCAGAATTTTCGAACGCCTCGTGAAAGGCCTGCGCCTCTTATTTGCAACTTTAAGGCGATGCCTTTGAAGCTGAAATTTAGTATACCTCTTTCCACTTCATGTTCTCCTGATATATTGGCCAAAATCTGGCGAAAATTTTCAGAATGCACAAAATTGGGCTTTGTAACAGGAGAACATGCCGTCGAAAGAGATGGCACAAAGTAACGACTCCGGAGAGCAAATCAAAGAGCGAGATGTGGCGTAGATGTTTCGAGACAGTGACTGTTTAACGAAGACACGCAGAATTTTCGAACGCCTCTTGAAAGGCCTTCGCCTCTTATTTGCAACTTTAAGGCGATGCCTTTGAAGCTGAAATTTAGTATACCTCTTTCCACTTCATGTTCTCCTGATATATTGGCCAAAATCTGGCGAAAATTTTCAGAATGCACAAAATTGGGCTTTGTAACAGGAGAACATGCCGTCGAAAGAGATGGCACAAAGTAACGTCTCGGGAGAGCAAATCAAAGAGCGAGAAGTGGCGCAGATGTTTCGAGACAGTGACTGTTTAACGAAGAGTCGCACAATTTTCGAACGCCTCTTGAAAGGCCTGCGCCTCTGATTTGATACTTTTAAGCGATGCCTTTGAAGCTGAAATTTAGTATACCTCTTTCGACTTCATGTTCTCCTGATATATTGACCAAAATATGGCGAAAATTTTCAGAATGCACAAAATTGGGCATGTAACAGGAGAACATGCCGTCGAAAGAGATGGCACAAAGTAACGTCTCCGGAGAGCAAATCAAAGAGCGAGATGTGGCGCAGATGTTTCGAGACAGTGACTGTTTAACGAAGAGACGCAGAATTTTCGAACGCCTCTTGAACGGCGTGCGTCTCTTATTTGCAACTTTTAGGCGATGCATTTGAAGCTGAAATTTAGTATACCCCTTTCGACTTCATGTTCTCCTGATATATTGACCAAAATATGGCGAAAATTTTCAGAATGCCCAAAATTGGGCATGTAACAGGAGAACATGCCGTCGAAAGAGATGGCACAAAGTAACGTCTCCGGAGAGCAAATCAAAGAGCGAGAAGTGGCGCAGATGTTTCGAGACAGTGACTGTTTAACGAAGAGTCGCACAATTTTCGAACGCCTCTTGAAAGGCCTGCGCCTCTGATTTGATACTTTTAAGCGATGCCTTTGAAGCTGAAATTTAGTATACCTCTTTCCACTTCATGTTCTCCTGATATATTGGCCATAATCTGGCGAAAATTTCGAGAATACACAAAATTGAGCTTTGTAACAGGACAACGTGCCGTCGAAAGAGATGGAACAAAGTAACGTCTCCGGAGAGCAAATCAAAGAGCGAGAGGTGGCGCAGATGTTTCGAGACAGTGATTGTTTAACAACGAGACGCAGAATTTTCGAACGCCTCTTGAAAGGCCTGCGCCTCTTATTTGCAACTTTAAGGCGATGCCTTTGTAGCTGAAATTTAGTATACCTCTTTCCACTTCATGTTCTCCTGATATATTGGCCAAAATCTGGCGAAAATTTTCAGAATGCACAAAATTGGGCTTTGTAACAGGAGAACATGCCGTCGAAAGAGATGGCACAAAGTATCGTCTCCGGAGAGCAAATCAAAGAGCGAGAAGTGACGCAGATGTTTCGAGACAGTGACTGTTTAACGAAGACACGCAGAATTTTCGAACGCCTCTTGAAAGGCCTGCGCCTCTTATTTGCAACTTTAAGGCGAAGCCTTTGAAGCTGAAATTTAGTATACCTCTTTCCACTTCATGTGCTCCTGATATATTGGCCAAAATCTGGCGAAAATTTTCAGAACGCACAGAATTGGGCTTTGTAGCAGGAGAAAATGCCGTCGAAAGAGATGGCACAAAGTAACGTCTCCGGAGAGCAAATCAAAGAGCGAGAAGTGGCGCAGATGTTTCGAGACAGTGACTGTTTAACGAAGAGACGCAGAATTTTCGAACGCCTCTTGAAAGGCCTGCGCCTCTTATTTGCAACTTTAAGGCGATGCCTTTGAAGCTGAAATTTAGTATACCTCTTTCCACTTCATGTTCTCCTGATATATTGGCCAAAATCTGGCAAAAATTTCGAGAATACACAAAATTGAGCTTTGTAACAGGACAACATGCCGTCGAAAGAGATGGAACAAAGTAACGTTTCCGGAGAGCAAATCAAAGAGCGAGAAGTGGCGCAGATGTTTCGAGACAGTGATTGTTTAACAACGAGACGCAGAATTTTCGAACGCCTCTTGAAAGGCCTGCGCCTATTATTTGCAACTTTAAGGCGATGCCTTTGAAGCTGAAATTTAGTATACCCCTTTCCACTTCATGTTCTCCTGATATATTGGCCAAAATCTGGCGAAAATTTTCAGAATGCCCAAAATTGGGCATGTAACAGGAGAACATGCCGTCGAAAGAGATGGCACAAAGTAACGTCTCCGGAGAACAAATCAAAGAGCGAGATGTGGCGCAGATGTTTCGAGATAGTGACTGTTTAACGAAGAGACGCAGAATTTTCGAACGCCTCGTGAAAGGCCTGCGCCTCTTATTTGCAACTTTAAGGCGATGCCTTTGAAGCTGAAATTTAGTATACCTCTTTCCACTTCATGTTCTCCTGATATATTGGCCAAAATCTGGCGAAAATTTTCAGAATGCACAAAATTGGGCTTTGTAACAGGAGAACATGCCGTCGAAAGAGATGGCACAAAGTAACGACTCCGGAGAGCAAATCAAAGAGCGAGATGTGGCGTAGATGTTTCGAGACAGTGACTGTTTAACGAAGACACGCAGAATTTTCGAACGCCTCTTGAAAGGCCTTCGCCTCTTATTTGCAACTTTAAGGCGATGCCTTTGAAGCTGAAATTTAGTATACCTCTTTCCACTTCATGTTCTCCTGATATATTGGCCAAAATCTGGCGAAAATTTTCAGAATGCACAAAATTGGGCTTTGTAACAGGAGAACATGCCGTCGAAAGAGATGGCACAAAGTAACGTCTCGGGAGAGCAAATCAAAGAGCGAGAAGTGGCGCAGATGTTTCGAGACAGTGACTGTTTAACGAAGAGTCGCACAATTTTCGAACGCCTCTTGAAAGGCCTGCGCCTCTGATTTGATACTTTTAAGCGATGCCTTTGAAGCTGAAATTTAGTATACCTCTTTCGACTTCATGTTCTCCTGATATATTGACCAAAATATGGCGAAAATTTTCAGAATGCACAAAATTGGGCATGTAACAGGAGAACATGCCGTCGAAAGAGATGGCACAAAGTAACGTCTCCGGAGAGCAAATCAAAGAGCGAGATGTGGCGCAGATGTTTCGAGACAGTGACTGTTTAACGAAGAGACGCAGAATTTTCGAACGCCTCTTGAACGGCGTGCGTCTCTTATTTGCAACTTTTAGGCGATGCATTTGAAGCTGAAATTTAGTATACCCCTTTCGACTTCATGTTCTCCTGATATATTGACCAAAATATGGCGAAAATTTTCAGAATGCCCAAAATTGGGCATGTAACAGGAGAACATGCCGTCGAAAGAGATGGCACAAAGTAACGTCTCCGGAGAGCAAATCAAAGAGCGAGAAGTGGCGCAGATGTTTCGAGACAGTGACTGTTTAACGAAAAGACGCAGAATTTTCGAACGCCTCGTGAAAGGCCTGCGCCTCTTATTTGCAACTTTAAGGCGATGCCTTTGAAGCTGAAATTTAGTATACCTCTTTCCACTTCATGTTCTCCTGATATATTGGCCAAAATCTGGCGAAAATTTTCAGAATGCACAAAATTGGGCTTTGCAACAGGAGAACATGCCGTCGAAAGAGATGGCACAAAGTAACGTCTCGGGAGAGCAAATCAAAGAGCGAGAAGTGGCGCAGATGTTTCGAGACAGTGACTGTTTAACGAAGAGTCGCACAATTTTCGAACGCCTCTTGAAAGGCCTGCGCCTCTGATTTGATACTTTTAAGCGATGCCTTTGAAGCTGAAATTTAGTATACCTCTTTCCACTTCATGTTCTCCTGATATATTGGCCATAATCTGGCGAAAATTTCGAGAATACACAAAATTGAGCTTTGTAACAGGACAACGTGCCGTCGAAAGAGATGGAACAAAGTAACGTCTCCGGAGAGCAAATCAAAGAGCGAGAGGTGGCGCAGATGTTTCGAGACAGTGATTGTTTAACAACGAGACGCAGAATTTTCGAACGCCTCTTGAAAGGCCTGCGCCTCTTATTTGCAACTTTAAGGCGATGCCTTTGTAGCTGAAATTTAGTATACCTCTTTCCACTTCATGTTCTCCTGATATATTGGCCAAAATCTGGCGAAAATTTTCAGAATGCACAAAATTGGGCTTTGTAACAGGAGAACATGCCGTCGAAAGAGATGGCACAAAGTATCGTCTCCGGAGAGCAAATCAAAGAGCGAGAAGTGACGCAGATGTTTCGAGACAGTGACTGTTTAACGAAGACACGCAGAATTTTCGAACGCCTCTTGAAAGGCCTGCGCCTCTTATTTGCAACTTTAAGGCGAAGCCTTTGAAGCTGAAATTTAGTATACCTCTTTCCACTTCATGTTCTCCTGATATATTGGCCAAAATCTGGCGAAAATTTTCAGAACGCACAGAATTGGGCTTTGTAGCAGGAGAAAATGCCGTCGAAAGAGATGGCACAAAGTAACGTCTCCGGAGAGCAAATCAAAGAGCGAGAAGTGGCGCAGATGTTTCGAGACAGTGACTGTTTAACGAAGAGACGCAGAATTTTCGAACGCCTCTTGAAAGGCCTGCGCCTCTTATTTGCAACTTTAAGGCGATGCCTTTGAAGCTGAAATTTAGTATACCTCTTTCCACTTCATGTTCTCCTGATATATTGGCCAAAATCTGGCAAAAATTTCGAGAATACACAAAATTGAGCTTTGTAACAGGACAACATGCCGTCGAAAGAGATGGAACAAAGTAACGTTTCCGGAGAGCAAATCAAAGAGCGAGAAGTGGCGCAGATGTTTCGAGACAGTGATTGTTTAACAACGAGACGCAGAATTTTCGAACGCCTCTTGAAAGGCCTGCGCCTATTATTTGCAACTTTAAGGCGATGCCTTTGAAGCTGAAATTTAGTATACCCCTTTCCACTTCATGTTCTCCTGATATATTGGCCAAAATCTGGCGAAAATTTTCAGAATGCCCAAAATTGGGCATGTAACAGGAGAACATGCCGTCGAAAGAGATGGCACAAAGTAACGTCTCCGGAGAACAAATCAAAGAGCGAGATGTGGCGCAGATGTTTCGAGATAGTGACTGTTTAACGAAGAGACGCAGAATTTTCGAACGCCTCGTGAAAGGCCTGCGCCTCTTATTTGCAACTTTAAGGCGATGCCTTTGAAGCTGAAATTTAGTATACCTCTTTCCACTTCATGTTCTCCTGATATATTGGCCAAAATCTGGCGAAAATTTTCAGAATGCACAAAATTGGGCTTTGTAACAGGAGAACATGCCGTCGAAAGAGATGGCACAAAGTAACGACTCCGGAGAGCAAATCAAAGAGCGAGATGTGGCGTAGATGTTTCGAGACAGTGACTGTTTAACGAAGACACGCAGAATTTTCGAACGCCTCTTGAAAGGCCTTCGCCTCTTATTTGCAACTTTAAGGCGATGCCTTTGAAGCTGAAATTTAGTATACCTCTTTCCACTTCATGTTCTCCTGATATATTGGCCAAAATCTGGCGAAAATTTTCAGAATGCACAAAATTGGGCTTTGTAACAGGAGAACATGCCGTCGAAAGAGATGGCACAAAGTAACGTCTCGGGAGAGCAAATCAAAGAGCGAGAAGTGGCGCAGATGTTTCGAGACAGTGACTGTTTAACGAAGAGTCGCACAATTTTCGAACGCCTCTTGAAAGGCCTGCGCCTCTGATTTGATACTTTTAAGCGATGCCTTTGAAGCTGAAATTTAGTATACCTCTTTCGACTTCATGTTCTCCTGATATATTGACCAAAATATGGCGAAAATTTTCAGAATGCACAAAATTGGGCATGTAACAGGAGAACATGCCGTCGAAAGAGATGGCACAAAGTAACGTCTCCGGAGAGCAAATCAAAGAGCGAGATGTGGCGCAGATGTTTCGAGACAGTGACTGATTAACGAAGAGACGCAGAATTTTCGAACGCCTCTTGAAAGGCGTGCGCCTCTTATTTGCAACTTTAAGGCGATGCCTTTGAAGCTGAAATTTAGTATACCTCTTTTGACTTCATGTTCTCCTGATATATTGGCCAAAATCTGGCGAAAATTTTCAGAATGCACAAAATTGGGCTTTGTAACAGGAGAACATGCCGTCGAAAGGGATGGCACAAAGTAACGTCTCCGGAGAGCAAATCAAAGAGCGAGATGTGGCGCAGATGTTTCGAGATAGTGACTGTTTAACGAAGAGACGCAGAATTTTCGAACGCCTCTTGAAAGGCCAGCGCCTCTTATTTGCAACTTTAAGGCGATGCCTTTGAAGCTGAAATTTAGTATACCTCTTTCCACTTCATGTTCTCCTGATATATTGGCCAAAATCTGGCGAAAATTTCGAGAATACACAAAATTGAGCTTTGTAACAGGACAACATGCCGTCGAAAGAGATGGAAAAAAGTAAAGTCTCCGGAGAGCAAATCAAATAGCGAGAAGTGGCGCAGATGTTTCGAGATAGTGACTGTTTAACGAAGAGTGGCACAATTTTCGAACGCCTCTTGAAAGGCCTGCGCCTCTGATTTGATACTTTTAAGCGATGCCTTTGAAGCTGAAATTTAGTATACCTCTTTCGACTTCATGTTCTCCTGATATATTGACCAAAATATGGCGAAAATTTTCAGAATGCACAAAATTGGGCATGTAACAGGAGAACATGCCGTCGAAAGAGATGGCACAAAGTAACGTCTCCGGAGAGCAAATCAAAGAGCGAGATGTGGCGCAGATGTTTCGAGACAGTGACTGATTAACGAAGAGACGCAGAATTTTCGAACGCCTCTTGAAAGGCGTGCGCCTCTTATTTGCAACTTTAAGGCGATGCCTTTGAAGCTGAAATTTAGTATACCTCTTTTGACTTCATGTTCTCCTGATATATTGGCCAAAATCTGGCGAAAATTTCGAGAATACACAAAATTGAGCTTTGTAACAGGACAACGTGCCGTCGAAAGAGATGGAACAAAGTAACGTCTCCGGAGAGCAAATCAAAGAGCGAGAGGTGGCGCAGATGTTTCGAGACAGTGATTGTTTAACAACGAGACGCAGAATTTTCGAACGCCTCTTGAAAGGCCTGCGCCTCTTATTTGCAACTTTAAGGCGATGCCTTTGTAGCTGAAATTTAGTATACCTCTTTCCACTTCATGTTCTCCTGATATATTGGCCAAAATCTGGCGAAAATTTTCAGAATGCACAAAATTGGGCTTTGTAACAGGAGAACATGCCGTCGAAAGAGATGGCACAAAGTAACGTCTCCGGAGAGCAAATCAAAGAGCGAGAAGTGACGCAGATGTTTCGAGACAGTGACTGTTTAACGAAGACACGCAGAATTTTCGAACGCCTCTTGAAAGGCCTGCGCCTCTTATTTGCAACTTTAAGGCGAAGCCTTTGAAGCTGAAATTTAGTATACCTCTTTCCACTTCATGTTCTCCTGATATATTGGCCAAAATCTGGCGAAAATTTTCAGAACGCACAGAATTGGGCTTTGTAGCAGGAGAAAATGCCGTCGAAAGAGATGGCACAAAGTAACGTCTCCGGAGAGCAAATCAAAGAGCGAGAAGTGGCGCAGATGTTTCGAGACAGTGACTGTTTAACGAAGAGACGCAGAATTTTCGAACGCCTCTTGAAAGGCCTGCGCCTCTTATTTGCAACTTTAAGGCGATGCCTTTGAAGCTGAAATTTAGTATACCTCTTTCCACTTCATGTTCTCCTGATATATTGGCCAAAATCTGGCGAAAATTTCGAGAATACACAAAATTGAGCTTTGTAACAGGACAACGTGCCGTCGAAAGAGATGGAACAAAGTAACGTCTCCGGAGAGCAAATCAAAGAGCGAGAGGTGGCGCAGATGTTTCGAGACAGTGATTGTTTAACAACGAGACGCAGAATTTTCGAACGCCTCTTGAAAGGCCTGCGCCTCTTATTTGCAACTTTAAGGCGACGCCTTTGTAGCTGAAATTTAGTATACCTCTTTCCACTTCATGTTCTCCTGATATACAGGGTGTCCCACTAAGGAGTGGACAGCGCGATATCTCTTAAAGTATTGTCGATAAAAATATAAAAAAAATAGGGAATTGCATGGTTCGAGGGGGCCCATTTATTAGCGCGAACGAATTTTGTTTCCGATTATTATTTTAAAAGATACGATGGTCAAGTTCGGTTTTTCAAATGGAACTATTTTTTTTGAAGACCTGAGTTGATAGTGCGTTCCAAGACATATTCAATAAGCTTTAATGTATACACTTTATTTCCCCTGGTTTTTAAGATATTGCGCTTCCAAAATTACTGATTTTCACTGGAAGAAAACCCTCTGGAATAGGAAGGACCGGGGTCGGTCTTACTGGCGCTACGGGTGGCATTGCCTGTTGAAACTGATACCTACCTGCCAAAGGTCTACGACAGGGTTCGCAGGCCCAAAAGCTGGACAATTCTTTTCCGTCAGAAATGCTACTTAGGTAGGTACATCTGCGGTATCGAGAAGCGCAATCGTTACTTTTATTTCGCACTTGCTTCTACGCTCGGATGGCCGGTTCTTTTGGGAGGGATGCAAGTTGGATTGGTTAGGTTAGGAGGAGTGAAAGTTGCTAGACTAAATTTCAACCATAGGGAGCAGATTGTGTCAAAAGAAAAGAATTGTCCAGCCTTTGGGCCTGCCATTTCTGACGTAGACCTTTGGCAGGTAAGTATCCATTTCAACAGGCAGTGCCACCCGTGGCGCCAGTAAGACCGCCCCCGGTTTTTGCCATTCCAGAGGGGTTTCTTGCAGTGAAAATCAGTAAATTTGCAAGCGCAATATCTTAAAAACCAGTGGAAATAAAGTGTATACATTAAAGCTTATTCAATTTGTCTTGGAACGCACTATCAACTCAGGTCTTCAAAAAAAATAGTTCCATTTGAAAAACCGAACTTGACCATCGTATCTTTTAAAATAATAATCGAAAACAAAATTCGTTCGCGCTAATAAATGGGCCCCCTCGAACCATGCAATTCTCTATTTTTTTTATATTTTTATCGACAATACTTTAAGAGATATCGCGCTGTCCACTCCTTAGTGGGACACCCTGTATTGGCCAAAATCTGGCGAAAATTTTCAGAATGCACAAAATTGGGCTTTGTAACAGGAGAACATGCCGTCGAAAGAGATGGCACAAAGTAACGTCTCCGGAGAGCAAATCAAAGAGCGAGAAGTGACGCAGATGTTTCGAGACAGTGACTGTTTAACGAAGACACGCAGAATTTTCGAACGCCTCTTGAAAGGCCTGCGCCTCTTATTTGCAACTTTAAGGCGAAGCCTTTGAAGCTGAAATTTAGTATACCTCTTTCCACTTCATGTTCTCCTGATATATTGGCCAAAATCTGGCGAAAATTTTCAGAACGCACAGAATTGGGCTTTGTAGCAGGAGAAAATGCCGTCGAAAGAGATGGCACAAAGTAACGTCTCCGGAGAGCAAATCAAAGAGCGAGAAGTGGCGCAGATGTTTCGAGACAGTGACTGTTTAACGAAGAGACGCAGAATTTTCGAACGCCTCTTGAAAGGCCTGCGCCTCTTATTTGCAACTTTAAGGCGATGCCTTTGAAGCTGAAATTTAGTATACCTCTTTCCACTTCATGTTCTCCTGATATATTGGCCAAAATCTGGCGAAAATTTCGAGAATACACAAAATTGAGCTTTGTAACAGGACAACATGCCGTCGAAAGAGATGGAACAAAGTAACGTCTCCGGAGAGCAAATCAAAGAGCGAGAAGTGGCGCAGATGTTTCGAGACAGTGATTGTTTAACAACGAGACGCAGAATTTTCGAACGCCTCTTGAAAGGCCTGCGCCTATTATTTGCAACTTTAAGGCGATGCCTTTGAAGCTGAAATTTAGTATACCCCTTTCCACTTCATGTTCTCCTGATATATTGGCCAAAATCTGGCGAAAATTTTCAGAATGCACAAAATTGGGCTTTGTAACAGGAAATCATGCCGTCGAAAGAGATGGCACAAAGTAACGTCTGCGGAGAGCAAATCAAAGAGTGAGAAGTGGCGCAGATGTTTCGAGATAGTGACTGTTTAACGAAGAGACGCAGAATTTTCGAACGCCTCTTGAAAGGCGTGCGCCTCTTATTTGCAACTTTAAGCCGATGCATTTGAAGCTGAAATTTAGTATACCTCTTTCGACTTCATGTTCTCCTGATATATTGACCAAAATATGGCGAAAATTTTCAGAATGCACAAAATTGGGCATGTAACAGGAGAACATGCCGTCGAAAGAGATGGCACAAAGTAACGTCTCCGGAGAGCAAATCAAAGAGCGAGAAGTGGCGCAGATGTTTCGAGACAGTGACTGTTTAACGAAGAGACGCAGAATTTTCGAACGCCTCTTGAAAGGCGTGCGCCTCTTATTTGCAACTTTAAGGCGATGCATTTGAAGCTGAAATTTAGTATACCTCTTTCGACTTCATGTTCTCCTGATATATTGACCAAAATATGGCGAAAATTTTCAGAATGCACAAAATTGGGCATGTAACAGGAGAACATGCCGTCGAAAGAGATGGCACAAAGTAACGTCTCCGGAGAGCAAATCAAAGAGCGAGAAGTGGCGCAGATGTTTCGAGATAGTGACTGTTTAACGAAGAGACGCAGAATTTTCGAACGCCTCTTGAAAGGCCTGCGCCTCTTATTTGCAACTTTAAGGCGATGCCTTTGAAGCTGAAATTTAGTATACCTCTTTCCACTTCATGTTCTCCTGATATATTGGCCAAAAACTGGCGAAAATTTCGAGAATACACAAAATTGAGCTTTGTAACAGGACAACATGCCGTCGAAAGAGATGGAAAAAAGTAACGTCTCCGGAGAGCAAATCAAAGAGCGAGAAGTGGCGCAGATGTTTCGATACAGTGACTGTTTAACGAAGACACGCAGAATTTTCGAACGCCTCTTGAAAGGCCTGCGCCTATTATTTGCAACTTTAAGGCGATGCCTTTGAAGCTGAAATTTAGTATACCCCTTTCCACTTCATGTTCTCCTGATATATTGGCCAAAATCTGGCGAAAATTTTCAGAATGCACAAAATTGGGCTTTGTAACAGGAGAACATGCCGTCGAAAGAGATGGCACAAAGTAACGTCTGCGGAGAGCAAATCAAAGAGCGAGAAGTGGCGCAGATGTTTCGAGATAGTGACTGTTTAACGAAGAGACGCAGAATTTTCGAACGCCTCTTGAAAGGCCTGCGCCTCTTATTTGCAACTTTAAGGCGATGCCTTTGAAGCTGAAATTTAGTATACCGCTTTCCACTTCATGTTCTCCTGATATATAGGCCAAAATCTGGCGAAAATTTTCAGAATGCACAGAATTGGGCTTTGTAGCAGGAGAAAATGCCGTCGAAAGAGATGGCACAAAGTAACGTCTCCGGAGAGCAAATCAAAGAGCGAAAAGTGGCGCAGATGTTTCAAGACAGTGACTGTTTAACGAAGACACGCAGAATTTTCGAACGCCTCTTGAAAGGCCTGCGCCTCTTATTTGCAACTTTAAGGCGATGCCTTTGAAGCTGAAATTTAGTATATCTCTTTCCACTTCATGTTCTCCTGATATATTGGCCACAATCTGGAGAAAATTTTCAGAATGCACAAAATTGGGCTTTGTAACAGGAAATCATGCCGTCGAAAGAGATGGCACAAAGTAACGTCTGCGGAGAGCAAATCAAAGAGCGAGAAGTGGCGCAGATGTTTCGAGATAGTGACTGTTTAACGAAGACACGCAGAATTTTCGAACGCCTCGTGAAAGGCCTGCGCCTCTTATTTGCAACTTTAAGGCGATGCATTTGAAGCTGAAATTTAGTATACCTCTTTCGACTTCATGTTCTCCTGATATATTGACCAAAATATGGCGAAAATTTTCAGAATGCACAAAATTGGGCATGTAACAGGAGAACATGCCGTCGAAAGAGATGGCACAAAGTAACGTCTCCGGAGAGCAAATCAAAGAGCGAGAAGTGGCGCAGATGTTTCGAGATAGTGACTGTTTAACGAAGAGACGCAGAATTTTCGAACGCCTCTTGAAAGGCCTGCGCCTCTTATTTGCAACTTTAAGGCGATGCCTTTGAAGCTGAAATTTAGTATACCTCTTTCCACTTCATGTTCTCCTGATATATTGGCCAAAAACTGGCGAAAATTTCGAGAATACACAAAATTGAGCTTTGTAACAGGACAACATGCCGTCGAAAGAGATGGAAAAAAGTAACGTCTCCGGAGAGCAAATCAAAGAGCGAGAAGTGGCGCAGATGTTTCGATACAGTGACTGTTTAACGAAGACACGCAGAATTTTCGAACGCCTCTTGAAAGGCCTGCGCCTCTTATTTGCAACTTTAAGGCGATGCCTTTGAAGCTGAAATTTAGTATACCTCTTTCCACTTCATGTTTTCCTGATATATTGGCCAAAATCTGGAGAAAATTTTCAGAATGCACAAAATTGGGCTTTGTAACAGGAAATCATGCCGTCGAAAGAGATGGCACAAAGTAACGTCTGCGGAGAGCAAATCAAAGAGCGAGAAGTGGCGCAGATGTTTCGAGATAGTGACTGTTTAACGAAGAGACGCAGAATTTTCGAACGCCTCTTGAAAGGCCTGCGCCTCTTATTTGCAACTTTAAGGCGATGCCTTTGAAGCTGAAATTTAGTATACCGCTTTCCACTTCATGTTCTCCTGATATATTGGCCAAAATCTGGCGAAAATTTTCAGAATGCACAGAATTGGGCTTTGTAGCAGGAGAAAATGCCGTCGAAAGAGATGGCACAAAGTAACGTCTCCGGAGAGCAAATCAAAGAGCGAGAAGTGGCGCAGATATTTCGAGACAGTGACTGTTTAACGAAGAGACGCAGAATTTTCGAACGCCTCTTGAAAGGCGTGCGCCTCTTATTTGCAAATTTAAGGCGATGCCTTTGAAGCTGAAATTTAGTATACCTCTTTCCACTTCATGTTCTCCTGATATATTGGCCAAAATCTAGCGAAAATTTTCAGAATGCACAAAATTGGGCTTTATAACAGGAGAACATGCCGTCGAAAGAGATGGCACAAAGTAACGTCTCCGGAGAGCAAATCAAAGAGCGAGAAGTGGCGCAGATGTTTCGAGACAGTGACTGTTTAACGAAGACACGCAGAATTTTCGAACGCCTCTTGAAAGGCCTGCGCCTCTTATTTGCAACTTTAAGGCGATGCCTTTGAAGCTGAAATTTAGTATACCTCTTTCCACTTCATGTTCTCCTGATATATTGGCCAAAATCTGGAGAAAATTTTCAGAATGTACAAAATTGGGCTTTGTAACAGGAAATCATGCCGTCGAAAGAGATGGCACAATGTAACGTCTGCGGAGAGCAAATCAAAGAGCGAGAAGTGGCGCAGATGTTTCGAGATAGTGACTGTTTAACGAAGAGACGCAGAATTTTCGAACGCCTCTTGAAAGGCGTGCGCCTCTTATTTGCAACTTTAAGCCGATGCATTTGAAGCTGAAATTTAGTATACCTCTTTCGACTTCATGTTCTCCTGATATATTGACCAAAATATGGCGAAAATTTTCAGAATGCACAAAATTGGGCATGTAACAGGAGAACATGCCGTCGAAAGAGATGGCACAAAGTAACGTCTCCGGAGAGCAAATCAAAGAGCGAGAAGTGGCGCAGATGTTTCGAGACAGTGACTGTTTAACGAAGAGACGCAGAATTTTCGAACGCCTCTTGAAAGGCGTGCGCCTCTTATTTGCAACTTTAAGGCGATGCCTTTGAAGCTGAAATTTAGTATACCTCTTTCCACTTCATGTTTTCCTGATATATTGGCCACAATCTGGAGAAAATTTTCAGAATGCACAAAATTGGGCTTTGTAACAGGAAATCATGCCGTCGAAAGAGATGGCACAAAGTAACGTCTGCGGAGAGCAAATCAAAGAGCGAGAAGTGGCGCAGATGTTTCGAGATATTGACTGTTTAACGAAGAGACGCAGAATTTTCGAACGCCTCTTGAAAGGCGTGCGCCTCTTATTTGCAACTTTAAGCCGATGCATTTGAAGCTGAAATTTAGTATACCTCTTTCGACTTCATGTTCTCCTGATATATTGACCAAAATATGGCGAAAATTTTCAGAATGCACAAAATTGGGCATGTAACAGGAGAACATGCCGTCGAAAGAGATGGCACAAAGTAACGTCTCCGGAGAGCAAATCAAAGAGCGAGAAGTGGCGCAGATGTTTCGAGACAGTGACTGTTTAACGAAGAGACGCAGAATTTTCGAACGCCTCTTGAAAGGCGTGCGCCTCTTATTTGCAACTTTAAGGCGATGCCTTTGAAGCTGAAATTTAGTATACCTCTTTCCACTTCATGTTTTCCTGATATATTGGCCAAAATCTGGAGAAAATTTTTAGAATGCACAAAATTGGGCTTTGTAACAGGAAATCATGCCGTCGAAAGAGATGGCACAAAGTAACGTCTGCGGAGAGCAAATCAAAGAGCGAGAAGTGGCGCAGATGTTTCGAGACAGTGACTGTTTAACGAAGAGACGCAGAATTTTCGAACGCCTCTTGAAAGGCGTGCGCCTCTTATTTGCAACTTTAAGGCGATGCATTTGAAGCTGAAATTTAGTATACCTCTTTCGACTTCATGTTCTCCTGATATATTGACCAAAATATGGCGAAAATTTTCAGAATGCACAAAATTGGGCATGTAACAGGAGAACATGCCGTCGAAAGAGATGGCACAAAGTAACGTCTCCGGAGAGCAAATCAAAGAGCGATAAGTGGCGCAGATGTTTCGAGATAGTGACTGTTTAACGAAGAGACGCAGAATTTTCGAACGCCTCTTGAAAGGCCTGCGCCTCTTATTTGCAACTTTAAGGCGATGCCTTTGAAGCTGAAATTTAGTATACCTCTTTCCACTTCATGTTCTCCTGATATATTGGCCAAAAACTGGCGAAAATTTCGAGAATACACAAAATTGAGCTTTGTAACAGGACAACATGCCGTCGAAAGAGATGGAAAAAAGTAACGTCTCCGGAGAGCAAATCAAAGAGCGAGAAGTGGCGCAGATGTTTCGATACAGTGACTGTTTAACGAAGACACGCAGAATTTTCGAACGCCTCTTGAAAGGCCTGCGCCTCTTATTTGCAACTTTAAGGCGATGCCTTTGAAGCTGAAATTTAGTATACCTCTTTCCACTTCATGTTTTCCTGATATATTGGCCAAAATCTGGCGAAAATTTTCAGAATGCACAAAATTGGGCTTTGTAACAGGAGAACATGCCGTCGAAAGAGATGGCACAAAGTAACGTCTGCGGAGAGCAAATCAAAGAGCGAGAAGTGGCGCAGATGTTTCGAGATAGTGACTGTTTAACGAAGAGACGCAGAATTTTCGAACGCCTCTTGAAAGGCCTGCGCCTCTTATTTGCAACTTTAAGGCGATGCCTTTGAAGCTGAAATTTAGTATACCGCTTTCCACTTCATGTTCTCCTGATATATAGGCCAAAATCTGGCGAAAATTTTCAGAATGCACAGAATTGGGCTTTGTAGCAGGAGAAAATGCCGTCGAAAGAGATGGCACAAAGTAACGTCTCCGGAGAGCAAATCAAAGAGCGAAAAGTGGCGCAGATGTTTCAAGACAGTGACTGTTTAACGAAGACACGCAGAATTTTCGAACGCCTCTTGAAAGGCCTGCGCCTGTTATTTGCAACTTTAAGGCGATGCCTTTGAAGCTGAAATTTAGTATACCTCTTTCCACTTCATGTTCTCCTGATATATTGGCCACAATCTGGAGAAAATTTTCAGAATGCACAAAATTGGGCTTTGTAACAGGAAATCATGCCGTCGAAAGAGATGGCACAAAGTAACGTCTGCGGAGAGCAAATCAAAGAGCGAGAAGTGGCGCAGATGTTTCGAGATAGTGACTGTTTAACGAAGAGACGCAGAATTTTCGAACGCCTCTTGAAAGGCGTGCGCCTCTTATTTGCAACTTTAAGCCGATGCATTTGAAGCTGAAATTTAGTATACCTCTTTCGACTTCATGTTCTCCTGATATATTGACCAAAATATGGCGAAAATTTTCAGAATGCACAAAATTGGGCATGTAACAGGAGAACATGCCGTCGAAAGAGATGGCACAAAGTAACGTCTCCGGAGAGCAAATCAAAGAGCGAGAAGTGGCGCAGATGTTTCGAGACAGTGACTGTTTAACGAAGAGACGCAGAATTTTCGAACGCCTCTTGAA
Source organism: Andrena cerasifolii (assembly GCF_050908995.1). Taxonomy (NCBI): domain Eukaryota; kingdom Metazoa; phylum Arthropoda; class Insecta; order Hymenoptera; family Andrenidae; genus Andrena; species Andrena cerasifolii. The sequence goes on from NW_027484983.1 coordinate 23,678, forward strand.
AGGCGTGCGCCTCTTATTTGCAACTTTAAGGCGATGCATTTGAAGCTGAAATTTAGTATACCTCTTTCGACTTCATGTTCTCCTGATATATTGACCAAAATATGGCGAAAATTTTCAGAATGCACAAAATTGGGCATGTAACAGGAGAACATGCCGTCGAAAGAGATGGCACAAAGTAACGTCTCCGGAGAGCAAATCAAAGAGCGAGAAGTGGCGCAGATGTTTCGAGATAGTGACTGTTTAACGAAGAGACGCAGAATTTTCGAACGCCTCTTGAAAGGCCTGCGCCTCTTATTTGCAACTTTAAGGCGATGCCTTTGAAGCTGAAATTTAGTATACCTCTTTCCACTTCATGTTCTCCTGATATATTGGCCAAAAACTGGCGAAAATTTCGAGAATACACAAAATTGAGCTTTGTAACAGGACAACATGCCGTCGAAAGAGATGGAAAAAAGTAACGTCTCCGGAGAGCAAATCAAAGAGCGAGAAGTGGCGCAGATGTTTCGATACAGTGACTGTTTAACGAAGACACGCAGAATTTTCGAACGCCTCTTGAAAGGCCTGCGCCTCTTATTTGCAACTTTAAGGCGATGCCTTTGAAGCTGAAATTTAATATACCTCTTTCCACTTCATGTTTTCCTGATATATTGGCCAAAATCTGGAGAAAATTTTCAGAATGCACAAAATTGGGCTTTGTAACAGGAAATCATGCCGTCGAAAGAGATGGCACAAAGTAACGTCTGCGGAGAGCAAATCAAAGAGCGAGAAGTGGCGCAGATGTTTCGAGATAGTGACTGTTTAACGAAGAGACGCAGAATTTTCGAACGCCTCTTGAAAGGCCTGCGCCTCTTATTTGCAACTTTAAGGCGATGCCTTTGAAGCTGAAATTTAGTATACCGCTTTCCACTTCATGTTCTCCTGATATATTGGCCAAAATCTGGCGAAAATTTTCAGAATGCACAGAATTGGGCTTTGTAGCAGGAGAAAATGCCGCCGAAAGAGATGGCACAAAGTAACGTCTCCGGAGAGCAAATCAAAGAGCGAGAAGAGGCGCAGATATTTCGAGACAGTGACTGTTTAACGAAGAGACGCAGAATTTTCGAACGCCTCTTGAAAGGCGTGCGCCTCTTATTTGCAAATTTAAGGCGATGCCTTTGAAGCTGAAATTTAGTATACCTCTTTCCACTTCATGTTCTCCTGATATATTGGCCAAAATCTAGCGAAAATTTTCAGAATGCACAAAATTGGGCTTTATAACAGGAGAACATGCCGTCGAAAGAGATGGCACAAAGTAACGTCTCCGGAGAGCAAATCAAAGAGCGAGAAGTGGCGCAGATGTTTCGAGACAGTGACTGTTTAACGAAGACACGCAGAATTTTCGAACGCCTCTTGAAAGGCCTGCGCCTCTTATTTGCAACTTTAAGGCGATGCCTTTGAAGCTGAAATTTAGTATACCTCTTTCCACTTCATGTTCTCCTGATATATTGGCCAAAATCTGGAGAAAAATTTCAGAATGCACAAAATTGGGCTTTGTAACAGGAAATCATGCCGTCGAAAGAGATGGCACAATGTAACGTCTGCGGAGAGCAAATCAAAGAGCGAGAAGTGGCGCAGATGTTTCGAGATAGTGACTGTTTAACGAAGAGACGCAGAATTTTCGAACGCCTCTTGAAAGGCGTGCGCCTCTTATTTGCAACTTTAAGCCGATGCATTTGAAGCTGAAATTTAGTATACCTCTTTCGACTTCATGTTCTCCTGATATATTGACCAAAATATGGCGAAAATTTTCAGAATGCACAAAATTGGGCATGTAACAGGAGAACATGCCGTCGAAAGAGATGGCACAAAGTAACGTCTCCGGAGAGCAAATCAAAGAGCGAGAAGTGGCGCAGATGTTTCGAGACAGTGACTGTTTAACGAAGAGACGCAGAATTTTCGAACGCCTCTTGAAAGGCGTGCGCCTCTTATTTGCAACTTTAAGGCGATGCCTTTGAAGCTGAAATTTAGTATACCTCTTTCCACTTCATGTTTTCCTGATATATTGGCCACAATCTGGAGAAAATTTTCAGAATGCACAAAATTGGGCTTTGTAACAGGAAATCATGCCGTCGAAAGAGATGGCACAAAGTAACGTCTGCGGAGAGCAAATCAAAGAGCGAGAAGTGGCGCAGATGTTTCGAGATAGTGACTGTTTAACGAAGAGACGCAGAATTTTCGAACGCCTCTTGAAAGGCCTGCGCCTCTTATTTGCAACTTTAAGGCGATGCCTTTGAAGCTGAAATTTAGTATACCTCTTTCCACTTCATGTTCTCCTGATATATTGGCCAAAAACTGGCGAAAATTTCGAGAATACACAAAATTGAGCTTTGTAACAGGACAACATGCCGTCGAAAGAGATGGAAAAAAGTAACGTCTCCGGAGAGCAAATCAAAGAGCGAGAAGTGGCGCAGATGTTTCGATACAGTGACTGTTTAACGAAGACACGCAGAATTTTCGAACGCCTCTTGAAAGGCCTGCGCCTCTTATTTGCAACTTTAAGGCGATGCCTTTGAAGCTGAAATTTAGTATACCTCTTTCCACTTCATGTTTTCCTGATATATTGGCCAAAATCTGGAGAAAATTTTCAGAATGCACAAAATTGGGCTTTGTAACAGGAAATCATGCCGTCGAAAGAGATGGCACAAAGTAACGTCTGCGGAGAGCAAATCAAAGAGCGAGAAGTGGCGCAGATGTTTCGAGATAGTGACTGTTTAACGAAGAGACGCAGAATTTTCGAACGCCTCTTGAAAGGCCTGCGCCTCTTATTTGCAACTTTAAGGCGATGCCTTTGAAGCTGAAATTTAGTATACCGCTTTCCACTTCATGTTCTCCTGATATATTGGCCAAAATCTGGCGAAAATTTTCAGAATGCACAGAATTGGGCTTTGTAGCAGGAGAAAATGCCGTCGAAAGAGATGGCACAAAGTAACGTCTCCGGAGAGCAAATCAAAGAGCGAGAAGTGGCGCAGATATTTCAAAACAGTGACTGTTTAACGAAGAGACGCAGAATTTTCGAACGCCTCTTGAAAGGCGTGCGCCTCTTATTTGCAAATTTAAGGCGATGCCTTTGAAGCTGAAATTTAGTATACCTCTTTCCACTTCATGTTCTCCTGATATATTGGCCAAAATCTAGCGAAAATTTTCAGAATGCACAAAATTGGGCTTTATAACAGGAGAACATGCCGTCGAAAGAGATGGCACAAAGTAACGTCTCCGGAGAGCAAATCAAAGAGCGAGAAGTGGCGCAGATGTTTCGAGACAGTGACTGTTTAACGAAGACACGCAGAATTTTCGAACGCCTCTTGAAAGGCCTGCGCCTCTTATTTGCAACTTTAAGGCGATGCCTTTGAAGCTGAAATTTAGTATACCTCTTTCCACTTCATGTTCTCCTGATATATTGGCCAAAATCTGGAGAAAATTTTCAGAATGCACAAAATTGGGCTTTGTAACAGGAAATCATGCCGTCGAAAGAGATGGCACAATGTAACGTCTGCGGAGAGCAAATCAAAGAGCGAGAAGTGGCGCAGATGTTTCGAGATAGTGACTGTTTAACGAAGAGACGCAGAATTTTCGAACGCCTCTTGAAAGGCGTGCGCCTCTTATTTGCAACTTTAAGCCGATGCATTTGAAGCTGAAATTTAGTATACCTCTTTCGACTTCATGTTCTCCTGATATATTGACCAAAATATGGCGAAAATTTTCAGAATGCACAAAATTGGGCATGTAACAGGAGAACATGCCGTCGAAAGAGATGGCACAAAGTAACGTCTCCGGAGAGCAAATCAAAGAGCGAGAAGTGGCGCAGATGTTTCGAGACAGTGACTGTTTAACGAAGACACGCAGAATTTTCGAACGCCTCTTGAAAGGCCTGCGCCTCTTATTTGCAACTTTAAGGCGATGCCTTTGAAGCTGAAATTTAGTATACCTCTTTCCACTTCATGTTCTCCTGATATATTGGCCAAAATCTGGAGAAAATTTTCAGAATGCACAAAATTGGGCTTTGTAACAGGAAATCATGCCGTCGAAAGAGATGGCACAATGTAACGTCTGCGGAGAGCAAATCAAAGAGCGAGAAGTGGCGCAGATGTTTCGAGATAGTGACTGTTTAACGAAGAGACGCAGAATTTTCGAACGCCTCTTGAAAGGCGTGCGCCTATTATTTGCAACTTTAAGCCGATGCATTTGAAGCTGAAATTTAGTATACCTCTTTCGACTTCATGTTCTCCTGATATATTGACCAAAATATGGCGAAAATTTTCAGAATGCACAAAATTGGGCATGTAACAGGAGAACATGCCGTCGAAAGAGATGGCACAAAGTAACGTCTCCGGAGAGCAAATCAAAGAGCGAGAAGTGGCGCAGATGTTTCGAGACAGTGACTGTTTAACGAAGAGACGCAGAATTTTCGAACGCCTCTTGAAAGGCGTGCGCCTCTTATTTGCAACTTTAAGGCGATGCCTTTGAAGCTGAAATTTAGTATACCTCTTTCCACTTCATGTTTTCCTGATATATTGGCCACAATCTGGAGAAAATTTTCAGAATGCACAAAATTGGGCTTTGTAACAGGAAATCATGCCGTCGAAAGAGATGGCACAAAGTAACGTCTGCGGAGAGCAAATCAAAGAGCGAGAAGTGGCGCAGATGTTTCGAGATAGTGACTGTTTAACGAAGAGACGCAGAATTTTCTCACGCCTCTTGAAAGGCGTGCGCCTCTTATTTGCAACTTTAAGGCGATGCCTTTGAAGCTGAAATTTAGTATACCTCTTTCCACTTCATGTTTTCCTGATATATTGGCCACAATCTGGAGAAAATTTTCAGAATGCACAAAATTGGGCTTTGTAACAGGAAATCATGCCGTCGAAAGAGATGGCACAAAGTAACGTCTGCGGAGAGCAAATCAAAGAGCGAGAAGTGGCGCAGATGTTTCGAGATAGTGACTGTTTAACGAAGAGACGCAGAATTTTCGAACGCCTCTTGAAAGGCGTGCGCCTCTTATTTGCAACTTTAAGCCGATGCCTTTGAAGCTGAAATTTAGTATACCTCTTTCCACTTCATGTTCTCCTGATATATTGGCCAAAATCTGGAGAAAATTTTCAGAATGCACAAAATTGGGCATGTAACAGGAGAACATGCCGTCGAAAGAGATGGCACAAAGTAACGTCTCCGGAGAGCAAATCAAAGAGCGAGAAGTGGCGCAGATGTTTCGAGACAGTGACTGTTTAACGAAGAGACGCAGAATTTTCGAACGCCTCTTGAAAGGCGTGCGCCTCTTATTTGCAACTTTAAGCCGATGCATTTGAAGCTGAAATTTAGTATACCTCTTTCGACTTCATGTTCTCCTGATATATTGACCAAAATATGGCGAAAATTTTCAGAATGCACAAAATTGGGCATGTAACAGGAGAACATGCCGTCGAAAGAGATGGCACAAAGTAACGTCTCCGGAGAGCAAATCAAAGAGCGAGAAGTGGCGCAGATGTTTCGAGACAGTGACTGTTTAACGAAGACACGCAGAATTTTCGAACGCCTCTTGAAAGGCCTGCGCCTCTTATTTGCAACTTTAAGGCGATGCCTTTGAAGCTGAAATTTAGTATACCTCTTTCCACTTCATGTTTTCCTGATATATTGGCCAAAATCTGGAGAAAATTTTCAGAATGCACAAAATTGGGCTTTGTAACAGGAAATCATGCCGTCGAAAGAGATGGCACAAAGTAACGTCTGCGGAGAGCAAATCAAAGTGCGAGAAGTGGCGCAGATGTTTCGAGATAGTGACTGTTTAACGAAGAGACGCAGAATTTTCGAACGCCTCTTGAAAGGCCTGCGCCTCTTATTTGCAACTTTAAGGCGATGCCTTTGAAGCTGAAATTTAGTATACCGCTTTCCACTTCATGTTCTCCTGATATATTGGCCAAAATCTAGCGAAAATTTTCAGAATGCACAAAATTGGGCTTTATAACAGGAGAACATGCCGTCGAAAGAGATGGCACAAAGTAACGTCTCCGGAGAGCAAATCAAAGAGCGAGAAGTGGCGCAGATGTTTCGAGACAGTGACTGTTTAACGAAGACACGCAGAATTTTCGAACGCCTCTTGAAAGGCCTGCGCCTCTTATTTGCAACTTTAAGGCGATGCCTTTGAAGCTGAAATTTAGTATACCTCTTTCCACTTCATGTTCTCCTGATATATTGGCCAAAATCTGGAGAAAATTTTCAGAATGCACAAAATTGGGCTTTGTAACAGGAAATCATGCCGTCGAAAGAGATGGCACAATGTAACGTCTGCGGAGAGCAAATCAAAGAGCGAGAAGTGGCGCAGATGTTTCGAGATAGTGACTGTTTAACGAAGAGACGCAGAATTTTCGAACGCCTCTTGAAAGGCGTGCGCCTCTTATTTGCAACTTTAAGCCGATGCATTTGAAGCTGAAATTTAGTATACCTCTTTCGACTTCATGTTCTCCTGATATATTGACCAAAATATGGCGAAAATTTTCAGAATGCACAAAATTGGGCATGTAACAGGAGAACATGCCGTCGAAAGAGATGGCACAAAGTAACGTCTCCGGAGAGCAAATCAAAGAGCGAGAAGTGGCGCAGATGTTTCGAGACAGTGACTGTTTAACGAAGACACGCAGAATTTTCGAACGCCTCTTGAAAGGCCTGCGCCTCTTATTTGCAACTTTAAGGCGATGCCTTTGAAGCTGAAATTTAGTATACCTCTTTCCACTTCATGTTCTCCTGATATATTGGCCAAAATCTGGAGAAAATTTTCAGAATGCACAAAATTGGGCTTTGTAACAGGAAATCATGCCGTCGAAAGAGATGGCACAATGTAACGTCTGCGGAGAGCAAATCAAAGAGCGAGAAGTGGCGCAGATGTTTCGAGATAGTGACTGTTTAACGAAGAGACGCAGAATTTTCGAACGCCTCTTGAAAGGCGTGCGCCTATTATTTGCAACTTTAAGCCGATGCATTTGAAGCTGAAATTTAGTATACCTCTTTCGACTTCATGTTCTCCTGATATATTGACCAAAATATGGCGAAAATTTTCAGAATGCACAAAATTGGGCATGTAACAGGAGAACATGCCGTCGAAAGAGATGGCACAAAGTAACGTCTCCGGAGAGCAAATCAAAGAGCGAGAAGTGGCGCAGATGTTTCGAGACAGTGACTGTTTAACGAAGAGACGCAGAATTTTCGAACGCCTCTTGAAAGGCGTGCGCCTCTTATTTGCAACTTTAAGGCGATGCCTTTGAAGCTGAAATTTAGTATACCTCTTTCCACTTCATGTTTTCCTGATATATTGGCCACAATCTGGAGAAATTTTTCAGAATGCACAAAATTGGGCTTTGTAACAGGAAATCATGCCGTCGAAAGAGATGGCACAAAGTAACGTCTGCGGAGAGCAAATCAAAGAGCGAGAAGTGGCGCAGATGTTTCGAGATAGTGACTGTTTAACGAAGAGACGCAGAATTTTCGAACGCCTCTTGAAAGGCGTGCGCCTCTTATTTGCAACTTTAAGCCGATGCATTTGAAGCTGAAATTTAGTATACCTCTTTCGACTTCATGTTCTCCTGATATATTGACCAAAATATGGCGAAAATTTTCAGAATGCACAAAATTGGGCATGTAACAGGAGAACATGCCGTCGAAAGAGATGGCACAAAGTAACGTCTCCGGAGAGCAAATCAAAGAGCGAGAAGTGGCGCAGATGTTTCGAGACAGTGACTGTTTAACGAAGAGACGCAGAATTTTCGAACGCCTCTTGAAAGGCGTGCGCCTCTTATTTGCAACTTTAAGGCGATGCATTTGAAGCTGAAATTTAGTATACCTCTTTCGACTTCATGTTCTCCTGATATATTGACCAAAATATGGCGAAAATTTTCAGAATGCACAAAATTGGGCATGTAACAGGAGAACATGCCGTCGAAAGAGATGGCACAAAGTAACGTCTCCGTAGAGCAAATCAAAGAGCGAGAAGTGGCGCAGATGTTTCGAGATAGTGACTGTTTAACGAAGAGACGCAGAATTTTCGAACGCCTCTTGAAAGGCCTGCGCCTCTTATTTGCAACTTTAAGGCGATGCCTTTGAAGCTGAAATTTAGTATACCTCTTTCCACTTCATGTTCTCCTGATATATTGGCCAAAAACTGGCGAAAATTTCGAGAATACACAAAATTGAGCTTTGTAACAGGACAACATGCCGTCGAAAGAGATGGAAAAAAGTAACGTCTCCGGAGAGCAAATCAAAGAGCGAGAAGTGGCGCAGATCTTTCGATACAGTGACTGTTTAACGAAGACACGCAGAATTTTCGAACGCCTCTTGAAAGGCCTGCGCCTCTTATTTGCAACTTTAAGGCGATGCCTTTGAAGCTGAAATTTAGTATACCTCTTTCCACTTCATGTTTTCCTGATATATTGGCCAAAATCTGGAGAAAATTTTCAGAATGCACAAAATTGGGCTTTGTAACAGGAAATCATGCCGTCGAAAGAGATGGCACAAAGTAACGTCTGCGGAGAGCAAATCAAAGAGCGAGAAGTGGCGCAGATGTTTCGAGATAGTGACTGTTTAACGAAGAGACGCAGAATTTTCGAACGCCTCTTGAAAGGCCTGCGCCTCTTATTTGCAACTTTAAGGCGATGCCTTTGAAGCTGAAATTTAGTATACCCCTTTCCACTTCATGTTCTCCTGATATATTGGCCAAAATCTGGCGAAAATTTTCAGAATGCACAAAATTGGGCTTTGTAACAGGAGAACATGCCGTCGAAAGAGATGGCACAAAGTAACGTCTGCGGAGAGCAAATCAAAGAGCGAGAAGTGGCGCAGATGTTTCGAGATAGTGACTGTTTAACGAAGAGACGCAGAATTTTCGAACGCCTCTTGAAAGGCCTGCGCCTCTTATTTGCAACTTTAAGGCGATGCCTTTGAAGCTGAAATTTAGTATACCGCTTTCCACTTCATGTTCTCCTGATATATAGGCCAAAATCTGGCGAAAATTTTCAGAATGCACAGAATTGGGCTTTGTAGCAGGAGAAAATGCCGTCGAAAGAGATGGCACAAAGTAACGTCTCCGGAGAGCAAATCAAAGAGCGAAAAGTGGCGCAGATGTTTCAAGACAGTGACTGTTTAACGAAGACACGCAGAATTTTCGAACGCCTCTTGAAAGGCCTGCGCCTCTTATTTGCAACTTTAAGGCGATGCCTTTGAAGCTGAAATTTAGTATACCTCTTTCCACTTCATGTTCTCCTGATATATTGGCCACAATCTGGAGAAAATTTTCAGAATGCACAAAATTGGGCTTTGTAACAGGAAATCATGCCGTCGAAAGAGATGGCACAAAGTAACGTCTGCGGAGAGCAAATCAAAGAGCGAGAAGTGGCGCAGATGTTTCGAGATAGTGACTGTTTAACGAAGAGACGCAGAATTTTCGAACGCCTCTTGAAAGGCGTGCGCCTCTTATTTGCAACTTTAAGCCGATGCATTTGAAGCTGAAATTTAGTATACCTCTTTCGACTTCATGTTCTCCTGATATATTGACCAAAATATGGCGAAAATTTTCAGAATGCACAAAATTCGGCATGTAACAGGAGAACATGCCGTCGAAAGAGATGGCACAAAGTAACGTCTCCGGAGAGCAAATCAAAGAGCGAGAAGTGGCGCAGATGTTTCGAGACAGTGACTGTTTAACGAAGAGACGCAGAATTTTCGAACGCCTCTTGAAAGGCGTGCGCCTCTTATTTGCAACTTTAAGGCGATGCATTTGAAGCTGAAATTTAGTATACCTCTTCCGACTTCATGTTCTCCTGATATATTGACCAAAATATGGCGAAAATTTTCAGAATGCACAAAATTGGGCATGTAACAGGAGAACATGCCGTCGAAAGAGATGGCACAAAGTAACGTCTCCGGAGAGCAAATCAAAGAGCGAGAAGTGGCGCAGATGTTTCGAGATAGTGACTGTTTAACGAAGAGACGCAGAATTTTCGAACGCCTCTTGAAAGGCCTGCGCCTCTTATTTGCAACTTTAAGGCGATGCCTTTGAAGCTGACATTTAGTATACCTCTTTCCACTTCATGTTCTCCTGATATATTGGCCAAAAACTGGCGAAAATTTCGAGAATACACAAAATTGAGCTTTGTAACAGGACAACATGCCGTCGAAAGAGATGGAAAAAAGTAACGTCTCCGGAGAGCAAATCAAAGAGCGAGAAGTGGCGCAGATGTTTCGATACAGTGACTGTTTAACGAAGACACGCAGAATTTTCGAACGCCTCTTGAAAGGCCTGCGCCTCTTATATGCAACTTTAAGGCGATGCCTTTGAAGCTGAAATTTAGTATACCTCTTTCCACTTCATGTTTTCCTGATATATTGGCCAAAATCTGGAGAAAATTTTCAGAATGCACAAAATTGGGCTTTGTAACAGGAAATCATGCCGTCGAAAGAGATGGCACAAAGTAACGTCTGCGGAGAGCAAATCAAAGAGCGAGAAGTGGCGCAGATGTTTCGAGATAGTGACTGTTTAACGAAGAGACGCAGAATTTTCGAACGCCTCTTGAAAGGCCTGCGCCTCTTATTTGCAACTTTAAGGCGATGCCTTTGAAGCTGAAATTTAGTATACCGCTTTCCACTTCATGTTCTCCTGATATATTGGCCAAAATCTGGCGAAAATTTTCAGAATGCACAGAATTGGGCTTTGTAGCAGGAGAAAATGCCGTCGAAAGAGATGGCACAAAGTAACGTCTCCGGAGAGCAAATCAAAGAGCGAGTAGTGGCGCAGATATTTCGAGACAGTGACTGTTTAACGAAGAGACGCAGAATTTTCGAACGCCTCTTGAAAGGCGTGCGCCTCTTATTTGCAAATTTAAGGCGATGACTTTGAAGCTGAAATTTAGTATACCTCTTTCCACTTCATGTTCTCCTGATATATTGGCCAAAATCTGGCGAAAATTTTCAGAATGCACAAAATTGGGCTTTATAACAGGAGAACATGCCGTCGAAAGAGATGGCACAAAGTAACGTCTCCGGAGAGCAAATCAAAGAGCGAGAAGTGGCGCAGATGTTTCGAGACAGTGACTGTTTAACGAAGACACGCAGAATTTTCGAACGCCTCTTGAAAGGCCTGCGCCTCTTATTTGCAACTTTAAGGCGATGCCTTTGAAGCTGAAATTTAGTATACCTCTTTCCACTTCATGTTTTCCTGATATATTGGCCAAAATCTGGAGAAAATTTTCAGAATGCACAAAATTGGGCTTTGTAACAGGAAATCATGCCGTCGAAAGAGATGGCACAAAGTAACGTCTGCGGAGAGCAAATCAAAGAGCGAGAAGTGGCGCAGATGTTTCGAGATAGTGACTGTTTAACGAAGAGACGCAGAATTTTCGAACGCCTCTTGAAAGGCCTGCGCCTCTTATTTGCAACTTTAAGGCGATGCCTTTGAAGCTGAAATTTAGTATACCGCTTTCCACTTCATGTTCTCCTGATATATTGGCCAAAATCTGGCGAAAATTTTCAGAATGCACAGAATTGGGCTTTGTAGCAGGAGAAAATGCCGTCGAAAGAGATGGCACAAAGTAACGTCTCCGGAGAGCAAATCAAAGAGCGAGAAGTGGCGCAGATATTTCGAGACAGTGACTGTTTAACGAAGAGACGCAGAATTTTCGAACGCCTCTTGAAAGGCGTGCGCCTCTTATTTGCAAATTTAAGGCGATGCCTTTGAAGCTGAAATTTAGTATACCTCTTTCCACTTCATGTTCTCCTGATATATTGGCCAAAATCTAGCGAAAATTTTCAGAATGCACAAAATTGGGCTTTATAACAGGAGAACATGCCGTCGAAAGAGATGGCACAAAGTAACGTCTCCGGAGAGCAAATCAAAGAGCGAGAAGTGGCGCAGATGTTTCGAGACAGTGACTGTTTAACGAAGACACGCAGAATTTTCGAACGCCTCTTGAAAGGCCTGCGCCTCTTATTTGCAACTTTAAGGCGATGCCTTTGAAGCTGAAATTTAGTATACCTCTTTCCACTTCATGTTTTCCTGATATATTGGCCAAAATCTGGAGAAAATTTTCAGAATGCACAAAATTGGGCTTTGTAACAGGAAATCATGCCGTCGAAAGAGATGGCACAAAGTAACGTCTCCGGAGAGCAAATCAAAGAGCGAGAAGTGGCGCAGATGTTTCGAGACAGTGACTGTTTAACGAAGACACGCAGAATTTTCGAACGCCTCTTGAAAGGCCTGCGCCTCTTATTTGCAACTTTAAGGCGATGCCTTTGAAGCTGAAATTTAGTATACCTCTTTCCACTTCATGTTCTCCTGATATATTGGCCAAAATCTGGAGAAAATTTTCAGAATGCACAAAATTGGGCTTTGTAACAGGAAATCATGCCGTCGAAAGAGATGGCACAATGTAACGTCTGCGGAGAGCAAATCAAAGAGCGAGAAGTGGCGCAGATGTTTCGAGATAGTGACTGTTTAACGAAGAGACGCAGAATTTTCGAACGCCTCTTGAAAGGCGTGCGCCTCTTATTTGCAACTTTAAGCCGATGCATTTGAAGCTGAAATTTAGTATACCTCTTTCGACTTCATGTTCTCCTGATATATTGAGCAAAATATGGCGAAAATTTTCAGAATGCACAAAATTGGGCATGTAACAGGAGAACATGCCGTCGAAAGAGATGGCACAAAGTAACGTCTCCGGAGAGCAAATCAAAGAGCGAGAAGTGGCGCAGATGTTTCGAGACAGTGACTGTTTAACGAAGAGACGCAGAATTTTCGAACGCCTCTTGAAAGGCGTGCGCCTCTTATTTGCAACTTTAAGGCGATGCCTTTGAAGCTGAAATTTAGTATACCTCTTTCCACTTCATGTTTTCCTGATATATTGGCCACAATCTGGAGAAAATTTTCAGAATGCACAAAATTGGGCTTTGTAACAGGAAATCATGCCGTCGAAAGAGATGGTACAAAGTAACGTCTGCGGAGAGCAAATCAAAGAGCGAGAAGTGGCGCAGATGTTTCGAGATAGTGACTGTTTAACGAAGAGACGCAGAATTTTCGAACGCCTCTTGAAAGGCGTGCGCCTCTTATTTGCAACTTTAAGCCGATGCATTTGAAGCTGAAATTTAGTATACCTCTTTCGACTTCATGTTCTCCTGATATATTGACCAAAATATGGCGAAAATTTTCAGAATGCACAAAATTGGGCATGTAACAGGAGAACATGCCGTCGAAAGAGATGGCACAAAGTAACGTCTCCGGAGAGCAAATCAAAGAGCGAGAAGTGGCGCAGATGTTTCGAGACAGTCACTGTTTAACGAAGAGACGCAGAATTTTCGAACGCCTCTTGAAAGGCGTGCGCCTCTTATTTGCAACTTTAAGGCGATGCATTTGAAGCTGAAATTTAGTATACCTCTTTCGACTTCATGTTCTCCTGATATATTGACCAAAATATGGCGAAAATTTTCAGAATGCACAAAATTGGGCATGTAACAGGAGAACATGCCGTCGAAAGAGATGGCACAAAGTAACGTCTCCGGAGAGCAAATCAAAGAGCGAGAAGTGGCGCAGATGTTTCGAGATAGTGACTGTTTAACGAAGAGACGCAGAATTTTCGAACGCCTCTTGAAAGGCCTGCGCCTCTTATTTGCAACTTTAAGGCGATGCCTTTGAAGCTGAAATTTAGTATACCTCTTTCCACTTCATGTTCTCCTGATATATTGGCCAAAAACTGGCGAAAATTTCGAGAATACACAAAATTGAGCTTTGTAACAGGACAATATGCCGTCGAAAGAGATGGAAAATAGTAACGTCTCCGGAGAGCAAATCAAAGAGCGAGAAGTGGCGCAGATGTTTCGATACAGTGACTGTTTAACGAAGACACGCAGAATTTTCGAACGCCTCTTGAAAGGCCTGCGCCTCTTATTTGCAACTTTAAGGCGATGCCTTTGAAGCTGAAATTTAGTATACCTCTTTCCACTTCATGTTTTCCTGATATATTGGCCAAAATCTGGAGAAAATTTTCAGAATGCACAAAATTGGGCTTTGTAACAGGAAATCATGCCGTCGAAAGAGATGGCACAAAGTAACGTCTGCGGAGAGCAAATCAAAGAGCGAGAAGTGGCGCAGATGTTTCGAGATAGTGACTGTTTAACGAAGAGACGCAGAATTTTCGAACGCCTCTTGAAAGGCCTGCGCCTCTTATTTGCAACTTTAAGGCGATGCCTTTGAAGCTGAAATTTAGTATACCGCTTTCCACTTCATGTTCTCCTGATATATTGGCCAAAATCTGGCGAAAATTTTCAGAATGCACAGAATTGGGCTTTGTAGCAGGAGAAAATGCCGTCGAAAGAGATGGCACAAAGTAACGTCTCCGGAGAGCAAATCAAAGAGCGAGAAGTGGCGCAGATATTTCGAGACAGGGACTGTTTAACGAAGAGACGCAGAATTTTCGAACGCCTCTTGAAAGGCGTGCGCCTCTTATTTGCAAATTTAAGGCGATGCCTTTGAAGCTGAAATTTAGTATACCTCTTTCCACTTCATGTTCTCCTGATATATTGGCCAAAATCTAGCGAAAATTTTCAGAATGCACAAAATTGGGCTTTATAACAGGAGAACATGCCGTCGAAAGAGATGGCACAAAGTAACGTCTCCGGAGAGCAAATCAAAGAGCGAGAAGTGGCGCAGATGTTTCGAGACAGTGACTGTTTAACGAAGACACGCAGAATTTTCGAACGCCTCTTGAAAGGCCTGCGCCTCTTATTTGCAACTTTAAGGCGATGCCTTTGAAGCTGAAATTTAGTATACCTCTTTCCACTTCATGTTCTCCTGATATATTGGCCAAAATCTGGAGAAAATTTTCAGAATGCACAAAATTGGGCTTTGTAACAGGAAATCATGCCGTCGAAAGAGATGGCACAATGTAACGTCTGCGGAGAGCAAATCAAAGAGCGAGAAGTGGCGCAGATGTTTCGAGATAGTGACTGTTTAACGAAGAGACGCAGAATTTTCGAACGCCTCTTGAAAGGCGTGCGCCTCTTATTTGCAACTTTAAGCCGATGCATTTGAAGCTGAAATTTAGTATACCTCTTTCGACTTCATGTTCTCCTGATATATTGACCAAAATATGGCGAAAATTTTCAGAATGCACAAAATTGGGCATGTAACAGGAGAACATGCCGTCGAAAGAGATGGCACAAAGTAACGTCTCCGGAGAGCAAATCAAAGAGCGAGAAGTGGCGCAGATGTTTCGAGACAGTGACTGTTTAACGAAGAGACGCAGAATTTTCGAACGCCTCTTGAAAGGCGTGCGCCTCTTATTTGCAACTTTAAGGCGATGCCTTTGAAGCTGAAATTTAGTATACCTCTTTCCACTTCATGTTTTCCTGATATATTGGCCAAAATCTGGAGAAAATTTTTAGAATGCACAAAATTGGGCTTTGTAACAGGAAATCATGCCGTCGAAAGAGATGGCACAAAGTAACGTCTGCGGAGAGCAAATCAAAGAGCGAGAAGTGGCGCAGATGTTTCGAGATAGTGACTGTTTAACGAAGAGACGCAGAATTTTCGAACGCCTCTTGAAAGGCCTGCGCCTCTTATTTGCAACTTTAAGGCGATGCCTTTGAAGCTGAAATTTAGTATGCCGTTTTCCACTTCATGTTCTCCTGATATATTGGCCAAAATCTGGCGAAAATTTTCAGAATGCACAGAATTGGGCTTTGTAGCAGGAGAAAATGCCGTCGAAAGAGATGGCACAATGTAACGTCTCCGGAAAGCAAATCAAAGAGCGAGAAGTGGCGCAGATGTTTCGATACAGTGACTGTTTAACGAAGACACGCAGAATTTTCGAACGCCTCTTGAAAGGCGTGCGCCTCTTATTTGCAACTTTAAGGCGATGCCTTTGAAGCTGAAATTTAGTATACCTCTTTCCACTTCATGTTCTCCTGATATATTGGCCAAAATCTAGCGAAAATTTTCAGAATGCACAAAATTGGGCTTTGTAACAGGAGAACATGCCGTCGAAAGAGATGGCACAAAGTAACGTCTCCGGAGAGCAAATCAAAGAGCGAGAAGTGGCGCAGATGTTTCGATACAGTGACTGTTTAACGAAGAGACGCAGAATTTTCGAACGCCTCTTGAAAGGCCTGCGCCTCTTATTTGCAACTTTTAGGCGATGCCTTTGAAGCTGAAATTTAGTATACCTCTTTCCACTTCATGTTCTCCTGATATATTGGCCAAAATCTGGAGAAAATTTTCAGAATGCACAAAATTGGGCTTTGTAACAGGAAATCATGCCGTCGAAAGAGATGGCACAATGTAACGTCTGCGGAGAGCAAATCAAAGAGCGAGAAGTGGCGCAGATGTTTCGAGATAGTGACTGTTTAACGAAGAGACGCAGAATTTTCGAACGCCTCTTGAAAGGCGTGCGCCTCTTATTTGCAACTTTAAGCCGATGCATTTGAAGCTGAAATTTAGTATACCTCTTTCGACTTCATGTTCTCCTGATATATTGACCAAAATATGGCGAAAATTTTCAGAATGCACAAAATTGGGCATGTAACAGGAGAACATGCCGTCGAAAGAGATGGCACAAAGTAACGTCTCCGGAGAGCAAATCAAAGAGCGAGAAGTGGCGCAGATGTTTCGAGACAGTGACTGTTTAACGAAGAGACGCAGAATTTTCGAACGCCTCTTGAAAGGCGTGCGCCTCTTATTTGCAACTTTAAGGTGATGCCTTTGAAGCTGAAATTTAGTATACCTCTTTCCACTTCATGTTTTCCTGATATATTGGCCAAAATCTGGAGAAAATTTTTAGAATGCACAAAATTGGGCTTTGTAACAGGAAATCATGCCGTCGAAAGAGATGGCACAAAGTAACGTCTGCGGAGAGCAAATCAAAGAGCGAGAAGTGGCGCAGATGTTTCGAGATAGTGACTGTTTAACGAAGAGACGCAGAATTTTCGAACGCCTCTTGAAAGGCCTGCGCCTCTTATTTGCAACTTTAAGGCGATGCCTTTGAAGCTGAAATTTAGTATGCCGCTTTCCACTTCATGTTCTCCTGATATATTGGCCAAAATCTGGCGAAAATTTTCAGAATGCACAGAATTGGGCTTTGTAGCAGGAGAAAATGCCGTCGAAAGAGATGGCACAATGTAACGTCTCCGGAGAGCAAATCAAAGAGCGAGAAGTGGCGCAGATGTTTCGATACAGTGACTGTTTAACGAAGACACGCAGAATTTTCGAACGCCTCTTGAAAGGCGTGCGCCTCTTATTTGCAACTTTAAGGCGATGCCTTTGAAGCTGAAATTTAGTATACCTCTTTCCACTTCATGTTCTCCTGATATATTGGCCAAAATCTAGCGAAAATTTTCAGAATGCACAAAATTGGGCTTTGTAACAGGAGAACATGCCGTCGAAAGAGATGGCACAAAGTAACGTCTCCGGAGAGCAAATCAAAGAGCGAGAAGTGGCGCAGATGTTTCGATACAGTGACTGTTTAACGAAGAGACGCAGAATTTTCGAACGCCTCTTGAAAGGCCTGCGCCTCTTATTTGCAACTTTTAGGCGATGCCTTTGAAGCTGAAATTTAGTATACCTCTTTCCACTTCATGTTCTCCTGATATATTGGCCAAAATCTGGCGAAAATTTCGAGAATACACAAAATTGAGCTTTGTAACAGGACAACATGCCGTCGAAAGAGATGGAAAAAAGTAACGTCTCCGGAGAGCAAATCAAAGAGCGAGAAGTGGCGCAGATGTTTCGATACAGTGACTGTTTAACGAAGACACGCAGAATTTTCGAACGCCACTTGAAAGGCCTGCGCCTCTTATTTGCAACTTTAAGGCGATGCCTTTGAAGCTGAAATTTAGTATACCTCTTTCCACTTCATGTTTTCCTGATATATTGGCCAAAATCTGGAGAAAATTTTCAGAATGCACAAAATTGGGCTTTGTAACAGGAAATCATGCCGTCGAAAGAGATGGCACAAAGTAACGTCTCCGGAGAGCAAATCAAAGAGCGAGAAGTGGCGCAGATGTTTCGATACAGTGACTGTTTAACGAAGAGACGCAGAATTTTCGAACGCCTCTTGAAAGGCCTGCGCCTCTTATTTGCAACTTTTAGGCGATGCCTTTGAAGCTGAAATTTAGTATACCTCTTTCCACTTCATGTTCTCCTGATATATTGGCCAAAATCTGGCGAAAATTTCGAGAATACACAAAATTGAGCTTTGTAACAGGACAACATGCCGTCGAAAGAGATGGAACAAAGTAACGTCTCCGGAGAGCAAATCAAAGAGCGAGAAGTGGCGCAGATGTTTCGAGACAGTGATTGTTTAACAACGAGACGCAGAATTTTCGAACGCCTCTTGAAAGGCGTGCGCCTCTTATTTGCAACTTTAAGCCGATGCATTTGAAGCTGAAATTTAGTATACCTCTTTCGACTTCATGTTCTCCTGATATATTGACCAAAATATGGCGAAAATTTTCAGAATGCACAAAATTGGGCATGTAACAGGAGAACATGCCGTCGAAAGAGATGGCACAAAGTAACGTCTCCGGAGAGCAAATCAAAGAGCGAGAAGTGGCGCAGATGTTTCGAGACAGTGACTGTTTAACGAAGAGTCGCACAATTTTCGAACGCCTCTTGAAAGGCCTGCGCCTCTTATTTGCAACTTTAAGGCGATGCCTTTGAAGCTGAAATTTAGTATACCTCTTTCCACTTCATGTTCTCCTGATATATTGGCCAAAATCTGGCGAAAATTTTCAGAATGCACAAAATTGGGCTTTGTAACAGGAGAACATGCCGTCGAAAGAGATGGCACAAAGTAACGTCTCCGGAGAGCAAATCAAAGAGCGAGAAGTGGCGCAGCTGTTTCGAGACAGTGACTGTTTAACGAAGAGACGCAGAATTTTCGAACGCCTCTTGAAAGGCGTGCGCCTCTTATTTGCAACTTTAAGGCGATGCCTTTGAAGCTGAAATTTAGTATACCTCTTTCCACTTCATGTTTTCCTGATATATTGGCCAAAATCTGGAGAAAATTTTTAGAATGCACAAAATTGGGCTTTGTAACAGGAAATCATGCCGTCGAAAGAGATGGCACAAAGTAACGTCTGCGGAGAGCAAATCAAAGAGCGAGAAGTGGCGCAGATGTTTCGAGATAGTGACTGTTTAACGAAGAGACGCAGAATTTTCGAACGCCTCTTGAAAGGCCAGCGCCTCTTATTTGCAACTTTAAGGCGATGCCTTTGAAGCTGAAATTTAGTATGCCGCTTTCCACTTCATGTTCTCCTGATATATTGGCCAAAATCTGGCGAAAATTTTCAGAATGCACAGAATTGGGCTTTGTAGCAGGAGAAAATGCCGTCGAAAGAGATGGCACAATGTAACGTCTCCGGAGAGCAAATCAAAGAGCGAGAAGTGGCGCAGATGTTTCGATACAGTGACTGTTCAACGAAGACACGCAGAATTTTCGAACGCCTCTTGAAAGGCGTGCGCATCTTATTTGCAACTTTAAGGCGATGCCTTTGAAGCTGAAATTTAGTATACCTCTTTCCACTTCATGTTCTCCTGATATATTGGCCAAAATCTAGCGAAAATTTTCAGAATGCACAAAATTGGGCTTTGTAACAGGAGAACATGCCGTCGAAAGAGATGGCACAAAGTAACGTCTCCGGAGAGCAAATCAAAGAGCGAGAAGTGGCGCAGATGTTTCGAGATAGTGACTGTTTAACGAAGAGACGCAGAATTTTCGAACGCCTCTTGAAAGGCCTGCGCCTCTTATTTGCAACTTTAAGGCGATGCCTTTGAAGCTGAAATTTAGTATACCTCTTTCCACTTCATGTTCTCCTGATATATTGGCCAAAAACTGGCGAAAATTTCGAGAATACACAAAATTGAGCTTTGTAACAGGACAACATGCCGTCGAAAGAGATGGAAAAAAGTAACGTCTCCGGAGAGCAAATCAAAGAGCGAGAAGTGGCGCAGATGTTTCGATACAGTGACTGTTCAACGAAGACACGCATAATTTTCGAACGCCTCTTGAAAGGCCTGCGCCTCTTATTTGCAACTTTAAGGCGATGCCTTTGAAGCTGAAATTTAGTATACCTCTTTCCACTTCATGTTCTCCTGATATATTTGTCAAAATCTGGCGAAAATTTTCAGAATGCACAGAATTGGGCTTTGTAGCAGAAGAAAATGCCGTCGAAAGAGATGGCACAAAGTAACGTCTCCGGAGAGCATATCAAAGAGCGAGAAGTGGCGCAGATGTTTCGAGACAGTGACTGTTTAACGAAGAGACGCAGAATTTTCGAACGCCTCTTGAAAGGCGTGCGCCTCTGATTTGATACTTTTAAGCGATGCCTTTGAAGCTGAAATTTAGTATACCTCTTTCCACTTCATGTTTTCCTGATATATTGGCCAAAATCTGGAGAAAATTTTCAGAATGCACAAAATTGGGCTTTGTAACAGGAAATCATGCCGTCGAAAGAGATGGCACAAAGTAACGTCTGCGGAGAGCAAATCAAAGAGCGAGAAGTGGCGCAGATGTTTCGAGATAGTGACTGTTTAACGAAGAGGCGCAGAATTTTCGAACGCCTCTTGAAAGGCCTGCGCCTCTTATTTGCAACTTTAAGGCGATGCCTTTGAAGCTGAAATTTAGTATGCCGCTTTCCACTTCATGTTCTCCTGATATATTGGCCAAAATCTGGCGAAAATTTTCAGAATGCACAGAATTGGGCTTTGTAGCAGGAGAAAATGCCGTCGAAAGAGATGGCACAATGTAACGTCTCCGGAGAGCAAATCAAAGAGCGAGAAGTGGCGCAGATGTTTCGATACAGTGACTGTTTAACGAAGACACGCAGAATTTTCGAACGCCTCTTGAAAGGCCTTCGCCTCTTATTTGCAACTTTAAGGCGATGCCTTTGAAGCTGAAATTTAGTATACCTCTTTCCACTTCATGTTCTCCTGATATATTGGCCAAAATCTGGAGAAAATTTTCAGAATGCACAAAATTGGGCTTTGTAACAGGAAATCATGCCGTCGAAAGAGATGGCACAAAGTAACGTCTCCGGAGAGCAAATCAAAGAGCGAGAAGTGGCGCAGATGTTTCGATACAGTGACTGTTTAACGAAGAGACGCAGAATTTTCGAACGCCTCTTGAAAGGCCTGCGCCTCTTATTTGCAACTTTAAGGCGATGCCTTTGAAGCTGAAATTTAGTATACCTCTTTCCACTTCATGTTCTCCTGATATATTGTTCAAAATCTGGCGAAAATTTCGAGAATACACAAAATTGAGCTTTGTAACAGGACAACATGCCGTCGAAAGAGATGGAACAAAGTAACGTCTGCGGAGAGCAAATCAAAGAGCGAGAAGTGGCGCAGATGTTTCGAGACAGTGACTGTTTAACGAAGAGTCGCACAATTTTCGAACGCCTCTTGAAAGGCCTGCGTCTCTTATTTGCAACTTTAAGGCGATGCCTTTGAAGCTGAAATTTAGTATACCTCTTTCCACTTCATGTTCTCCTGATATATTGGCCAAAATCTAGCGAAAATTTTCAGAATGCACAAAATTGGGCTTTGTAACAGGAGAACATGCCGTCGAAAGAGATGGCACAAAGTAACGTCTCCGGAGAGCAAATCAAAGAGCGAGAAGTGGCGCAGATGTTTCGATACAGTGACTGTTTAACGAAGAGACGCAGAATTTTCGAACGCCTCTTGAAAGGCCTGCGCCTCTTATTTGCAACTTTAAGGCGATGCCTTTGAAGCTGAAATTTAGTATACCTCTTTCCACTTCATGTTCTCCTGATATATTGGCCAAAATATGGCGAAAATTTTCAGAATGCACAAAATTGGGCATGTAACAGGAGAACATGCCGTCGAAAGAGATGGCACAAAGTAACGTCTCCGGAGAGCAAATCAAAGAACGAGATGTGGCGCAGATGTTTCGAGACAGTGACTGATTAACGAAGAGACGCAGAATTTTCGAACGCCTCTTGAAAGGCGTGCGCCTCTTATTTGCAACTTTAAGGCGATGCCTTTGAAGCTGAAATTTAGTATACCTCTTTCCACTTCATTTTCTCCTGATTTAATGGCCAAAATCTGGCGAAAATTTCGAGAATGCACAAAATTGGGCTTTGTAATAGGAAAACATGCCGTCGAAAGAGATGGAACAAAGTAACGTCTCCGGAGAGCAAATCAAAGAGCGCGAAGTGGCGCAGATGTTTCGAGACAGTGACTGTTTAACGAAGACACGCAGAATTTTCGAACGCCTCTTGAGAAGCCTGCGCCTCTTATTTGCATCTTTAAGGCGATGCCTTTGAAGCTGAAATTTAGTATACCTCTTTCCACTTCATGTTCTCCTGATATGTTGGGCAAAGTCGGGCGAAAATTTTCAGAATGCACAAAATTGGGCATGTAACAGGAGAACATGCCGTCGAAAGAGATGGCACAAAGTAACGTCTCCGGAGAGCAAATCAAAGAGCGAGAAGTGGCGCAGATGTTTCGAGACAGTGACTGTTTAACGAAGAGACGCAGAATTTTCGAACGCCTCTTGAAAGGCCTGCGCCTCTTATTTGCAACTTTTAGGCGATGCCTTTGAAGCTGAAATTTAGTATACCTCTTTCCACTTCATGTTCTCCTGATATATTGGCCAAAATCTGGCGAAAATTTCGAGAATACACAAAATTGAGCTTTGTAACAGGACAACATGCCGTCGAAAGAGATGGAACAAAGTAACGTCTCCGGAGAGCAAATCAAAGAGCGAGAAGTGGCGCAGATGTTTCGAGACAGTGATTGTTTAACAACGAGACGCAGAATTTTCGAACGCCTCTTGAAAGGCCTGCGCCTCTTATTTGCAACTTTAAGGCGATGCCTTTGAAGCTGAAATTTAGTATACCTCTTTCCACTTCATGTTCTCCTGATATATTGGCCAAAATCTGGCGAAAATTTTCAGAATGCACAAAATTGGGCTTTGTAACAGGAGAACATGCCGTCGAAAGAGATGGCACAAAGTAACGTCTCCGGAGAGCAAATCAAAGAGCGAGAAGTGGCGCAGATGTTTCGATACAGTGACTGTTTAACGAAGACACGCAGAATTTTCGAACGCCCCTTGAAAGGCCTGCGCCTCTTATTTGCAACTTTAAGGCGATGCCTTTGAAGCTGAAATTTAGGATACCTCTTTCCACTTCATGTTCTCCTGATATATTGGCCAAAAGCTGGCGAAAATTTCGAGAATACACAAAATTGAGCTTTGTAACAGGACAACATGCCGTCGAAAGAGATGGAAAAAAGTAACGTCTCCGGAGAGCAAATCAAAGAGCGAGAAGTGGCGCAGATGTTTCGATACAGTGACTGTTTAACGAAGACACGCAGAATTTTCGAACGCCTCTTGAAAGGCCTGCGCCTCTTATTTGCAACTTTAAGGCGATGCCTTTGAAGCTGAAATTTAGTATACCTCTTTCCACTTCATGTTCTCCTGATATATTTGTCAAAATCTGGCGAAAATTTTCAGAATGCACAGAATTGGGCTTTGTAGCAGAAGAAAATGCCGTCGAAAGAGATGGCACAAAGTAACGTCTCCGGAGAGCATATCAAAGAGCGAGAAGTGGCGCAGATGTTTCGAGACAGTGACTGTTTAACGAAGAGACGCAGAATTTTCGAACGCCTCTTGAAAGGCGTGCGCCTCTGATTTGATACTTTTAAGCGATGCCTTTGAAGCTGAAATTTAGTATACCTCTTTCCACTTCATGTTTTCCTGATATATTGGCCAAAATCTGGAGAAAATTTTCAGAATGCACAAAATTGGGCTTTGTAACAGGAAATCATGCCGTCGAAAGAGATGGCACAAAGTAACGTCTGCGGAGAGCAAATCAAAGAGCGAGAAGTGGCGCAGATGTTTCGAGATAGTGACTGTTTAACGAAGAGGCGCAGAATTTTCGAACGCCTCTTGAAAGGCCTGCGCCTCTTATTTGCAACTTTAAGGCGATGCCTTTGAAGCTGAAATTTAGTATGCCGCTTTCCACTTCATGTTCTCCTGATATATTGGCCAAAATCTGGCGAAAATTTTCAGAATGCACAAAATTGGGCTTTGTAACAGGAAATCATGCCGTCGAAAGAGATGGCACAAAGTAACGTCTGCGGAGAGCAAATCAAAGAGCGAGAAGTGGCGCAGATGTTTCGAGATAGTGACTGTTTAACGAAGAGACGCAGAATTTTCGAACGCCTCTTGAAAGGCCTGCGCCTCTTATTTGCAACTTTAAGGCGATGCCTTTGAAGCTGAAGTTTAGTATGCCGCTTTCCACTTCATGTTCTCCTGATATATTGGCCAAAATCTGGCGAAAATTTTCAGAATGCACAGAATTGGGCTTTGTAGCAGGAGAAAATGCCGTCGAAAGAGATGGCACAATGTAACGTCTCCGGAGAGCAAATCAAAGAGCGAGAAGTGGCGCAGATGTTTCGATACAGTGACTGTTTAACGAAGACACGCAGAATTTTCGAACGCCTCTTGAAAGGCGTGCGCCTCTTATTTGCAACTTTAAGGCGATGCCTTTGAAGCTGAAATTTAGTATACCTCTTTCCACTTCATGTTCTCCTGATATATTGGCCAAAATCTAGCGAAAATTTTCAGAATGCACAAAATTGGGCTTTATAACAGGAGAACATGCCGTCGAAAGAGATGGCACAAAGTAACGTCTCCGGAGAGCAAATCAAAGAGCGAGAAGTGGCGCAGCTGTTTCGAGACAGTGACTGTTTAACGAAGAGTCGCACAATTTTCGAACGCCTCTTGAAAGGCCTGCGCCTCTGATTTGATACTTTTAAGCGATGCCTTTGAAGCTGAAATTTAGTATACCTCTTTCCACTTCATGTTTTCCTGATATATTGGCCAAAATCTGGAGAAAATTTTCAGAATGCACAAAATTGGGCTTTGTAACAGGAAATCATGCCGTCGAAAGAGATGGCACAAAGTAACGTCTGCGGAGAGCAAATCAAAGAGCGAGAAGTGGCGCAGATGTTTCGAGATAGTGACTGTTTAACGAAGAGACGCAGAATTTTCGAACGCCTCTTGGAAAGGCCTGCGCCTCTTATTTGCAACTTTAAGGCGATGCCTTTGAAGCTGAAATTTAGTATGCCGCTTTCCACTTCATGTTCTCCTGATATATTGGCCAAAATCTGGCGAAAATTTTCAGAATGCACAGAATTGGGCTTTGTAGCAGGAGAAAATGCCGTCGAAAGAGATGGCACAATGTAACGTCTCCGGAGAGCCAATCAAAGAGCGAGAAGTGGCGCAGATGTTTCGATACAGTGACTGTTTAACGAAGACACGCAGAATTTTCGAACGCCTCTTGAAAGGCGTGCGCCTCTTATTTGCAACTTTAAGGCGATGCCTTTGAAGCTGAAATTTAGTATACCTCTTTCCACTTCATGTTCTCCTGATATATTGGCCAAAATCTAGCGAAAATTTTCAGAATGCACAAAATTGGGCTTTATAACAGGAGAACATGCCGTCGAAAGAGATGGCACAAAGTAACGTCTCCGGAGAGCAAATCAAAGAGCGAGAAGTGGCGCAGATGTTTCGATACAGTGACTGTTTAACGAAGACACGCAGAATTTTCGAACGCCTCTTGAAAGGCCTTCGCCTCTTATTTGCAACTTTAAGGCGATGCCTTTGAAGCTGAAATTTAGTATACCTCTTTCCACTTCATGTTCTCCTGATATATTGGGCCAAAATCTGGAGAAAATTTTCAGAATGCACAAAATTGGGCTTTGTAACAGAAATCATGCCGTCGAAAGAGATGGCACAAAGTAACGTCTCCGGAGAGCAAATCAAAGAGCGAGAAGTGGCGCAGATGTTTCGATACAGTGACTGTTTTAACGAAGAGACGCAGAATTTTCGAACGCCTCTTGAAAGGCCTGCGCCTCTTATTTGCAACTTTAAGGCGATGCCTTTGAAGCTGAAATTTAGTATACCTCTTTCCACTTCATGTTCTCCTGATATATTGTTCAAAATCTGGCGAAAATTTCGAGAATACACAAAATTGAGCTTTGTAACAGGACAACATGCCGTCGAAAGAGATGGAACAAAGTAACGTCTGCGGAGAGCAAATCAAAGAGCGAGAAGTGGCGCAGATGTTTCGAGACAGTGATTGTTTAACAACGAGACGCAGAATTTTCGAACGCCTCTTGAAAGGCCTGCGCCTCTTATTTGCAACTTTAAGGCGATGCCTTTGAAGCTGAAATTTAGTATACCTCTTTCCACTTCATGTTCTCCTCATATATTGTTCAAAATCTGGCGAAAATTTCGAGAATACACAAAATTGAGCTTTGTAACAGGACAACATGCCGTCGAAAGAGATGGAACAAAGTAACGTCTGCGGAGAGCAAATCAAAGAGCGAGAAGTGGCGCAGATGTTTCGAGACAGTGACTGTTTAACGAAGAGTCGCACAATTTTCGAACGCCTCTTGAAAGGCCTGCGTCTCTTATTTGCAACTTTAAGGCGATGCCTTTGAAGCTGAAATTTAGTATACCTCTTTCCACTTCATGTTCTCCTGATATATTGGCCAAAATCTAGCGAAAATTTTCAGAATGCACAAAATTGGGCTTTGTAACAGGAGAACATGCCGTCGAAAGAGATGGCACAAAGTAACGTCTCCGGAGAGCAAATCAAAGAGCGAGAAGTGGCGCAGATGTTTCGATACAGTGACTGTTTAACGAAGAGACGCAGAATTTTCGAACGCCTCTTGAAAGGCCTGCGCCTCTTATTTGCAACTTTTAGGCGATGCCTTTGAAGCTGAAATTTAGTATACCTCTTTCCACTTCATGTTCTCCTGATATATTGGCCAAAATCTGGCGAAAATTTCGAGAATACACAAAATTGAGCTTTGTAACAGGACAACATGCCGTCGAAAGAGATGGAAAAAAGTAACGTCTCCGGAGAGCAAATCAAAGAGCGAGAAGTGGCGCAGATGTTTCGAGACAGTGATTGTTTAACAACGAGACGCAGAATTTTCGAACGCCTCTTGAAAGGCCTGCGCCTCTTATTTGCAACTTTAAGGCGATGCCTTTGAAGCTGAAATTTAGTATACCTCTTTCCACTTCATGTTCTCCTGATATATTGGCTAAAATCTGGCGAAAATTTTCAGAATGCACAAAATTGGGCTTTGTAACAGGAGAACATGCCGTCGAAAGAGATGGCACAAAGTAACGTCTCCGGAGAGCAAATCAAAGAGCGAGAAGTGGCGCAGATGTTTCGATACAGTGACTGTTTAACGAAGACACGCAGAATTTTCGAACGCCTCTTGAAAGGCCTGCGCCTCTTATTTGCAACTTTAAGGCGATGCCTTTGAAGCTGAAATTTAGTATACCTCTTTCCACTTCATGTTCCCCTGATATATTGGCCAAAATCTGGCGAAAATTTTCAGAATGCACAGAATTGGGCTTTGTAGCAGGAGAAAATGCCGTCGAAAGAGATGGCACAAAGTAACGTCTCCGGAGAGCAAATCAAAGAGCGAGAAGTGGCGCAGATGTTTCGAGACAGTAACTGTTTAACGAAGAGACGCAGAATTTTCGATCGCCTCTTGAAAGGCGTGCGCCTCTTATTTGCAACTTTAAGGCGATGCCTTTGAAGCTGAAATTTAGTATACCTCTTTCCACTTCATGTTCTCCTGATATATTGGCCAAAATCTGGTGAAAATGTCGAGAATACACAAAATTGAGCTTTGTAACAGGACAACATGCCGTCGAAAGAGATGGAACAAAGTAACGTCTCCGGAGAGCAAATCAAAGAGCGAGAAGTGGCGCAGATGTTTCGAGACAGTGACTGTTTAACGAAGAGTCGCACAATTTTCGAACGCCTCTTGAAAGGCCTGCGTCTCTTATTTGCAACTTTAAGGCGATGCCTTTGAAGCTGAAATTTAGTATACCTCTTTCCACTTCATGTTCTCCTGATATATTGGCCAAAATCTGGCGAAAATTTTCAGAATGCACAAAATTGGGCTTTGTAACAGGAGAACATGCCGTCGAAAGAGATGGCACAAAGTAACGTCTCCGGAGAGCAAATCAAAGAGCGAGAAGTGGCGCAGATGTTTCGAGACAGTGATTGTTTAACAACGAGACGCAGAATTTTCGAACGCCTCTTGAAAGGCCTGCGCCTCTTATTTGCAACTTTAAGGCGATGCCTTTGAAGCTGAAATTTAGTATACCTCTTTCCACTTCATGTTCTCCTGATATATTGGCCAAAATCTGGCGAAAATTTTCAGAATGCACAAAATTGGGCTTTGTAACAGGAGAACATGCCGTCGAAAGAGATGGCACAAAGTAACGTCTCCGGAGAGCAAATCAAAGAGCGAGAAGTGGCGCAGCTGTTTCGAGACAGTGACTGTTTAACGAAGAGTCGCACAATTTTCGAACGCCTCTTGAAAGGCCTGCGCCTCTGATTTGATACTTTTAAGCGATGCCTTTGAAGCTGAAATTTAGTATACCTCTTTCCACTTCATGTTCTCCTGATATATTGGCCAAAATCTAGCGAAAATTTTCAGAATGCACGAAATTGGGCTTTGTAACAGGAGAACATGCCGTCGAAAGAGATGGCACAAAGTAACGTCTCCGGAGAGCAAATCAAAGAGCGAGAAGTGGCGCAGATGTTTCGATACAGTGACTGTTTAACGAAGGCACGCAGAATTTTCGAACGCCTCTTGAAAGGCGTGCGCCTCTTATTTGCAACTTTAAGCCGATGCATTTGAAGCTGAAATTTAGTATACCTCATTCGACTTCATGTTCTTCTGATATATTGACCAAAATATGGCGAAAATTTTCAGAATGCACAAAATTGGGCATGTAACAGGAGAACATGCCGTCGAAAGAGATGGCACAAAGTAACGTCTCCGGAGAGCAAATCAAAGAGCGAGAAGTGGCGCAGATGTTTCGAGATAGTGACTGTTTAACGAAGAGACGCAGAATTTTCGAACGCCTCTTGAAAGGCATGCGCCTCTTATTTGCAACTTTAAGGCGAAGCCTTTGAAGCTGAAATTTAGTATACCTCTTTCCACCTCATGTTCTCCTGATATATTGGCCAAAAACTGGCGAAAATTTCGAGAATACACAAAATTGAGCTTTGTAACAGGACAACATGCCGTCGAAAGAGATGGCACAAAGTAACGTCTGCGGAGAGCAAATCAAAGAGCGAGAAGTGGCGCAGATGTTTCGAGATAGTGACTGTTTAACGAAGAGACGCAGAATTTTCGAACGCCTCTTGAAAGGCCTGCGCCTCTTATTTGCAACTTTAAGGCGATGCCTTTGAAGCTGAAATTTAGTATACCGCTTTCCACTTCATGTTCTCCTGATATATTGGCCAAAATCTGGCGAAAATTTCGAGAATACACAAAATTGAGCTTTGTAACAGGACAACATGCCGTCGAAAGAGATGGAACAAAGTAACGTCTCCGGAGAGCAAATCAAAGAGCGAGAAGTGGCGCAGATGTTTCGAGACAGTGATTGTTTAACAACGAGACGCAGAATTTTCGAACGCCTCTTGAAAGGCCTGCGCCTCTTATTTGCAACTTTAAGGCGATGCCTTTGAAGCTGAAATTTAGTATACCTCTTTCCACTTCATGTTCTCCTGATATATTGGCCAAAATCTGGCGAAAATTTTCAGAATGCACAAAATTGGGCTTTGTAACAGGAGAACATGCCGTCGAAAGAGATGGCACAAAGTAACGTCTCCGGAGAGCAAATCAAAGAGCGAGAAGTGGCGCAGATGTTTCGATACAGTGACTGTTTAACGAAGACACGCAGAATTTTCGAACGCCTCTTGAAAGGCCTGCGCCTCTTATTTGCAACTTTAAGGCGATGCCTTTGAAGCTGAAATTTAGTATACCTCTTTCCACTTCATGTTCCCCTGATATATTGGCCAAAATCTGGCGAAAATTTTCAGAATGCACAGAATTGGGCTTTGTAGCAGGAGAAAATGCCGTCGAAAGAGATGGCACAAAGTAACGTCTCCGGAGAGCAAATCAAAGAGCGAGAAGTGGCGCAGATGTTTCGAGACAGTGACTGTTTAACGAAGAGACGCAGAATTTTCGATCGCCTCTTGAAAGGCGTGCGCCTCTTATTTGCAACTTTAAGGCGATGCCTTTGAAGCTGAAATTTAGTATACCTCTTTCCACTTCATGTTCTCCTGATATATTGGCCAAAATCTGGTGAAAATGTCGAGAATACACAAAATTGAGCTTTGTAACAGGACAACATGCCGTCGAAAGAGATGGAACAAAGTAACGTCTCCGGAGAGCAAATCAAAGAGCGAGAAGTGGCGCAGATGTTTCGAGACAGTGACTGTTTAACGAAGAGTCGCACAATTTTCGAACGCCTCTTGAAAGGCCTGCGTCTCTTATTTGCAACTTTAAGGCGATGCCTTTGAAGCTGAAATTTAGTATACCTCTTTCCACTTCATGTTCTCCTGATATATTGGCCAAAATCTGGCGAAAATTTTCAGAATGCACAAAATTGGGCTTTGTAACAGGAGAACATGCCGTCGAAAGAGATGGCACAAAGTAACGTCTCCGGAGAGCAAATCAAAGAGCGAGAAGTGGCGCAGATGTTTCGAGACAGTGATTGTTTAACAACGAGACGCAGAATTTTCGAACGCCTCTTGAAAGGCCTGCGCCTCTTATTTGCACTTTAAGGCGATGCCTTTGAAAGCTGAAATTTAGTATACCTCTTTCCACTTCATGTTCTCCTGATATATTGGCCAAAATCTGGCGAAAATTTTCAGAATGCACAAAATTGGGCTTTGTAACAGGAGAACATGCCGTCGAAAGAGATGGCACAAAGTAACGTCTCCGGAGAGCAAATCAAAGAGCGAGAAGTGGCGCAGCTGTTTCGAGACAGTGACTGTTTAACGAAGAGTCGCACAATTTTCGAACGCCTCTTGAAAGGCCTGCGCCTCTGATTTGATACTTTTAAGCGATGCCTTTGAAGCTGAAATTTAGTATACCTCTTTCCACTTCATGTTCTCCTGATATATTGGCCAAATCTAGCGAAAATTTTCAGAATGCACGAAATTGGGCTTTGTAACAGGAGAACATGCCGTCGAAAGAGATGGCACAAAGTAACGTCTCCGGAGAGCAAATCAAAGAGCGAGAAGTGGCGCAGATGTTTCGATACAGTGACTGTTTAACGAAGGCACGCAGAATTTTCGAACGCCTCTTGAAAGGCGTGCGCCTCTTATTTGCAACTTTAAGCCGATGCATTTGAAGCTGAAATTTAGTATACCTCTTTCGACTTCATGTTCTTCTGATATATTGACCAAAATATGGCGAAAATTTTCAGAATGCACAAAATTGGGCATGTAACAGGAGAACATGCCGTCGAAAGAGATGGCACAAAGTAACGTCTCCGGAGAGCAAATCAAAGAGCGAGAAGTGGCGCAGATGTTTCGAGATAGTGACTGTTTAACGAAGAGACGCAGAATTTTCGAACGCCTCTTGAAAGGCATGCGCCTCTTATTTGCAACTTTAAGGCGATGCCTTTGAAGCTGAAATTTAGTATACCTCTTTCCACCTCATGTTCTCCTGATATATTGGCCAAAAACTGGCGAAAATTTCGAGAATACACAAAATTGAGCTTTGTAACAGGACAACATGCCGTCGAAAGAGATGGCACAAAGTAACGTCTGCGGAGAGCAAATCAAAGAGCGAGAAGTGGCGCAGATGTTTCGAGATAGTGACTGTTTAACGAAGAGACGCAGAATTTTCGAACGCCTCTTGAAAGGCCTGCGCCTCTTATTTGCAACTTTAAGGCGATGCCTTTGAAGCTGAAATTTAGTATACCGCTTTCCACTTCATGTTCTCCTGATATATTGGCCAAAAACTGGCGAAAATTTCGAGAATACACAAAATTGAGCTTTGTAACAGGACAACATGCCGTCGAAAGAGATGGAAAAAAGTAACGTCTCCGGAGAGCAAATCAAAGAGCGAGAAGTGGCGCAGATGTTTCGATACAGTGACTGTTTAACGAAGAGTCGCACAATTTTCGAACGCCTCTTGAAAGGCCTGCGTCTCTTATTTGCAACTTTAAGGCGATGCCTTTGAAGCTGAAATTTAGTATACCTCTTTCCACTTCATGTTCTCCTGATATATTGGCCAAAATCTGGCGAAAATTTTCAGAATGCACAAAATTGGGCTTTGTAACAGGAGAACATGCCGTCGAAAGAGATGGCACAAAGTAACGTCTCCGGAGAGCAAATCAAAGAGCGAGAAGTGGCGCAGATGTTTCGAGACAGTGATTGTTTAACAACGAGACGCAGAATTTTCGAACGCCTCTTGAAAGGCCTGCGCCTCTTATTTGCAACTTTAAGGCGATGCCTTTGAAGCTGAAATTTAGTATACCTCTTTCCACTTCATGTTCTCCTGATATATTGGCCAAAATCTGGCGAAAATTTTCAGAATGCACAAAATTGGGCTTTGTAACAGGAGAACATGCCGTCGAAAGAGATGGCACAAAGTAACGTCTCCGGAGAGCAAATCAAAGAGCGAGAAGTGGCGCAGCTGTTTCGAGACAGTGACTGTTTAACGAAGAGTCGCACAATTTTCGAACGCCTCTTGAAAGGCCTGCGCCTCTGATTTGATACTTTTAAGCGATGCCTTTGAAGCTGAAATTTAGTATACCTCTTTCCACTTCATGTTCTCCTGATATATTGGCCAAAATCTAGCGAAAATTTTCAGAATGCACGAAATTGGGCTTTGTAACAGGAGAACATGCCGTCGAAAGAGATGGCACAAAGTAACGTCTCCGGAGAGCAAATCAAAGAGCGAGAAGTGGCGCAGATGTTTCGATACAGTGACTGTTTAACGAAGGCACGCAGAATTTTCGAACGCCTCTTGAAAGGCGTGCGCCTCTTATTTGCAACTTTAAGCCGATGCATTTGAAGCTGAAATTTAGTATACCTCTTTCGACTTCATGTTCTTCTGATATATTGACCAAAATATGGCGAAAATTTTCAGAATGCACAAAATTGGGCATGTAACAGGAGAACATGCCGTCGAAAGAGATGGCACAAAGTAACGTCTCCGGAGAGCAAATCAAAGAGCGAGAAGTGGCGCAGATGTTTCGAGATAGTGACTGTTTAACGAAGAGACGCAGAATTTTCGAACGCCTCTTGAAAGGCATGCGCCTCTTATTTGCAACTTTAAGGCGATGCCTTTGAAGCTGAAATTTAGTATACCTCTTTCCACCTCATGTTCTCCTGATATATTGGCCAAAAACTGGCGAAAATTTCGAGAATACACAAAATTGAGCTTTGTAACAGGACAACATGCCGTCGAAAGAGATGGCACAAAGTAACGTCTGCGGAGAGCAAATCAAAGAGCGAGAAGTGGCGCAGATGTTTCGAGATAGTGACTGTTTAACGAAGAGACGCAGAATTTTCGAACGCCTCTTGAAAGGCCCTGCGCCTCTTATTTGCAACTTTAAGGCGATGCCTTTGAAGCTGAAATTTAGTATACCGCTTTCCACTTCATGTTCTCCTGATATATTGGCCAAAAACTGGCGAAAATTTCGAGAATACACAAAATTGAGCTTTGTAACAGGACAACATGCCGTCGAAAGAGATGGAAAAAAGTAACGTCTCCGGAGAGCAAATCAAAGAGCGAGAAGTGGCGCAGATGTTTCGATACAGTGACTGTTTAACGAAGAGTCGCACAATTTTCGAACGCCTCTTGAAAGGCCTGCGTCTCTTATTTGCAACTTTAAGGCGATGCCTTTGAAGCTGAAATTTAGTATACCTCTTTCCACTTCATGTTCTCCTGATATATTGGCCAAAATCTGGCGAAAATTTTCAGAATGCACAAAATTGGGCTTTGTAACAGGAGAACATGCCGTCGAAAGAGATGGCACAAAGTAACGTCTCCGGAGAGCAAATCAAAGAGCGAGAAGTGGCGCAGATGTTTCGAGACAGTGATTGTTTAACAACGAGACGCAGAATTTTCGAACGCCTCTTGAAAGGCCTGCGCCTCTTATTTGCAACTTTAAGGCGATGCCTTTGAAGCTGAAATTTAGTATACCTCTTTCCACTTCATGTTCTCCTGATATATTGGCCAAAATCTGGCGAAAATTTTCAGAATGCACAAAATTGGGCTTTGTAACAGGAGAACATGCCGTCGAAAGAGATGGCACAAAGTAACGTCTCCGGAGAGCAAATCAAAGAGCGAGAAGTGGCGCAGCTGTTTCGAGACAGTGACTGTTTAACGAAGAGTCGCACAATTTTCGAACGCCTCTTGAAAGGCCTGCGCCTCTGATTTGATACTTTTAAGCGATGCTTTGAAGCTGAAATTTAGTATACCTCTTTCCACTTCATGTTCTCCTGATATATTGTCCAAAATCTAGCGAAAATTTTCAGAATGCACGAAATTGGGCTTTGTAACAGGAGAACATGCCGTCGAAAGAGATGGCACAAAGTAACGTCTCCGGAGAGCAAATCAAAGAGCGAGAAGTGGCGCAGATGTTTCGATACAGTGACTGTTTAACGAAGGCACGCAGAATTTTCGAACGCCTCTTGAAAGGCGTGCGCCTCTTATTTGCAACTTTAAGCCGATGCATTTGAAGCTGAAATTTAGTATACCTCTTTCGACTTCATGTTCTTCTGATATATTGACCAAAATATGGCGAAAATTTTCAGAATGCACAAAATTGGGCATGTAACAGGAGAACATGCCGTCGAAAGAGATGGCACAAAGTAACGTCTCCGGAGAGCAAATCAAAGAGCGAGAAGTGGCGCAGATGTTTCGAGATAGTGACTGTTTAACGAAGAGACGCAGAATTTTCGAACGCCTCTTGAAAGGCATGCGCCTCTTATTTGCAACTTTAAGGCGATGCCTTTGAAGCTGAAATTTAGTATACCTCTTTCCACCTCATGTTCTCCTGATATATTGGCCAAAAACTGGCGAAAATTTCGAGAATACACAAAATTGAGCTTTGTAACAGGACAACATGCCGTCGAAAGAGATGGCACAAAGTAACGTCTGCGGAGAGCAAATCAAAGAGCGAGAAGTGGCGCAGATGTTTCGAGATAGTGATTGTTTAACGAAGAGACGCAGAATTTTCGAACGCCTCTTGAAAGGCCTGCGCCTCTTATTTGCAACTTTAAGGCGATGCCTTTGAAGCTGAAATTTAGTATACCGCTTTCCACTTCATGTTCTCCTGATATATTGGCCAAAAACTGGCGAAAATTTCGAGAATACACAAAATTGAGCTTTGTAACAGGACAACATGCCGTCGAAAGAGATGGAAAAAAGTAACGTCTCCGGAGAGCAAATCAAAGAGCGAGAAGTGGCGCAGATGTTTCGATACAGTGACTGTTTAACGAAGACACGCAGAATTTTCGAACGCCACTTGAAAGGCCTGCGCCTCTTATTTGCAACTTTAAGGCGATGCCTTTGAAGCTGAAATTTAGTATACCTCTTTCCACTTCATGTTTTCCTGATATATTGGCCAAAAACTGGAGAAAATTTTCAGAATGCACAAAATTGGGCTTTGTAACAGGAAATCATGCCGTCGAAAGAGATGGCACAAAGTAACGTCTGCGGAGAGCAAATCAAAGAGCGAGAAGTGGCGCAGATGTTTCGATACAGTGACTGTTTAACGAAGACACGCAGAATTTTCGAACGCATCTTGAAAGGCGTGCGCCTCTTATTTGCAACTTTAAGGCGATGCCTTTGAAGCTGAAATTTAGTATACCTCTTTCCACTTCATGTTCTCCTGATATATTGGCCAAAATCTAGCGAAAATTTTCAGAATGCACAAAATTGGGCTTTATAACAGGAGAACATGCCGTCGAAAGAGATGGCACAAAGTAACGTCTCCGGAGAGCAAATCAAAGAGCGAGAAGTGGCGCAGATGTTTCAAGACAGTGACTGTTTAACGAAGAGTCGCACAATTTTCGAACGCCTCTTGAAAGGCCTGCGCCTCTGATTTGATACTTTTAACCGATGCCTTTGAAGCTGAAATTTAGTATACCTCTTTCCACTTCATGTTCTCCTGATATATTGGCCAAAATCTAGCGAAAATTTTCAGAATGCACAAAATTGGGCTTTATAACAGGAGAACATGCCGTCGAAAGAGATGGCACAAAGTAACGTCTGCGGAGAGCAAATCAAAGAGCGAGACGTGGCGCAGATGTTTCGATACAGTGACTGTTTAACGAAGACACGCAGAATTTTCGAACGCCTCTTGAAAGGCCTGCGCCTCTTATTTGCAACTTTAAGGCGATGCCTTTGAAGCTGAAATTTAGTATACCGCTTTCCACTTCATGTTCTCCTGATATATTGGCCAAAATCTGGCGAAAATTTTCAGAATGCACAGAATTGGGCTTTGTAGCAGGAGAAAATGCCGTCGAAAGAGATGGCACAAAGTAACGTCTCCGGAGAGCAAATCAAAGAGCGAGAAGTGGCGCAGATGTTTCGATACAGTGACTGTTTAACGAAGACACGCAGAATTTTCGAACGCCTCTTGAAAGGCCTGCGCCTCTTATTTGCAACTTTAAGGCGATGCCTTTGAAGCTGAAATTTAGTATACCTCTTTCCACTTCATGTTTTCCTGATATATTGGCCAAAATCTGGAGAAAATTTTCAGAATGCACAAAATTGGGCTTTGTAACAGGATATCATGCCGTCGAAAGAGATGGCACAAAGTAACGTCTGCGGAGAGCAAATCAAAGAGCGAGAAGTGGCGCAGATGTTTCGAGATAGTGACTGTTTAACGAAGAGACGCAGAATTTTCGAACGCCTCTTGAAAGGCCTGCGCCTCTTATTTGCAACTTTAAGGCGATGCCATTGAAGCTGAAATTTAGTATACCGCTTTCCACTTCATGTTCTCCTGATATATTGGCCAAAATCTGGCGAAAATTTTCAGAATGCACAGAATTGGGCTTTGTAGCAGGAGAAAATGCCGTCGAAAGAGATGGCAGAAAGTAACGTCTCCGGAGAGCATATCAAAGAGCGAGAAGTGGCGCAGATGTTTCGATACAGTGACTGTTTAACGAAGACACGCAGAATTTTCGAACGCCTCTTGAAAGGCGTGCGCCTCTTATTTGCAACTTTAAGGCGATGCCTTTGAAGCTGAAATTTAGTATACCTCTTTCCACTTCATGTTCTCCTGATATATTGGCCAAAATCTAGCGAAAATTTTCAGAATGCACAAAATTGGGCTTTATAACAGGAGAACATGCCGTCGAAAGAGATGGCACAAAGTAACGTCTCCGGAGAGCAAATCAAAGAGCGAGAAGTGGCGCAGATGTTTCGAGACAGTGACTGTTTAACGAAGAGTCGCACAATTTTCGAACGCCTCTTGAAAGGCCTGCGCCTCTGATTTGATACTTTTAACCGATGCCTTTGAAGCTGAAATTTAGTATACCTCTTTCCACTTCATGTTCTCCTGATATATTGGCCAAAATCTAGCGAAAATTTTCAGAATGCACAAAATTGGGCTTTATAACAGGAGAACATGCCGTCGAAAGAGATGGCACAAAGTAACGTCTGCGGAGAGCAAATCAAAGAGCGAGACGTGGCGCAGATGTTTCGATACAGTGACTGTTTAACGAAGACACGCAGAATTTTCGAACGCCTCTTGAAAGGCCTGCGCCTCTTATTTGCAACTTTAAGGCGATGCCTTTGAAGCTGAAATTTAGTATACCGCTTTCCACTTCATTTTCTCCTGATATATTGGCCAAAATCTGGCGAAAATTTTCAGAATGCACAGAATTGGGCTTTGTAGCAGGAGAAAATGCCGTCGAAAGAGATGGCACAAAGTAACGTCTCCGGAGAGCAAATCAAAGAGCGAGAAGTGGCGCAGATGTTTCGATACAGTGACTGTTTAACGAAGACACGCAGAATTTTCGAACGCCTCTTGAAAGGCCTGCGCCTCTTATTTGCAACTTTAAGACGATGCCTTTGAAGCTGAAATTTAGTATACCTCTTTCCACTTCATGTTTTCCTGATATATTGGCCAAAATCTGGAGAAAATTTTCAGAATGCACAAAATTGGGCTTTGTAACAGGACAACATGCCGTCGAAAGAGATGGAACAAAGTAACGTCTCCGGAGAGCAAATCAAAGAGCGAGAAGTGGCGCAGATGTTTCGAGACAGTGACTGTTTAACGAAGAGTCGCACAATTTTCGAACGCCTCTTGAAAGGCCTGCGCCTCTGATTTGATACTTTAAGGCGATGCCTTTGAAGCTGAAATTTAGTATACCACTTTCGACTTCATATTCTCCTGATATATTGGCCAAAATCTGGCGAAAATTTCGAGAATACACAAAATTGGGCTTCGTAACAGGAGAACATGCGTCGAAAGAGATGGCACAAAGTAACGTCTCCGGAGAGCAAATGAAAGAGCGAGATGTGGCGCAGGTGTTTCGAGACAGTGACTGTTTAACAACGAGACGAAGAATTTTCGAACGCCTCTTGAAAGGTCTGCGCCTCTTATTTGCAACTTTAAGGCGATGCGTTTGAAGCTGAAATATAGTATACCTCTTTCCACTTCATGTTCTCCTGATATACAGGGTGTCCCACTAAGGAGTGGACAGCGCGATATCTCTTAAAGTATTGTCGATAAAAATATAAAAAAAATAGGGAATTGCATGGTTCGAGGGGGCCCATTTATTAGCGCGAACGAATTTTGTTTTCGATTATTATTTTAAAAGATACGATGGTCAAGTTCGGTTTTTCAAATGGAACTATTTTTTTCGAAGACCTGAGTTGATAGTGCGTTCCAAGACAAATTCAATAAGCTTTAATGTATACACTTTATTTCCACTGGTTTTAAAGATATTGCGCTTGCAAAATTACTGATTTTCACTGGAAGAAAACCCTCTGAAATAGGAAGGACCGGGGTCGGTCTTACTGGCGCTACGGGTGGCATTGCCTGTTGAAACTGATACCTACCTGCCAAAGGTCTACGACAGGGTTCGCAGGCCCAAAAGCTGGACAATTCTTTTCCGTCAGA
This sequence comes from Andrena cerasifolii, assembly GCF_050908995.1. Classification (NCBI taxonomy): domain Eukaryota; kingdom Metazoa; phylum Arthropoda; class Insecta; order Hymenoptera; family Andrenidae; genus Andrena; species Andrena cerasifolii. Next base: position 62,692 of record NW_027484983.1, read on the forward strand.
AATGCTACTTAGGTAGGTACATCTGCGGTATCGAGAAGCGCATCGTTACTTTTATTTCGCACTTGCTTCTACGCTCGGATGGCCGGTTCTTTTGGGAGGGATGCAAGTTGGATTGGTTAGGTTATGAGGAGTGAAAGTTGCTAGACTAAATTTCAACCATAGGGAGCAGATTGTATCAGAACCAATCGAACTTGCATCCCTCCCAAAAGAACCGGCCATCCGAGCGTAGAAGCAAGTGCGAAATAAAAGTAACGATGCGCTTCTCGATACCGCAGATGTACCTACCTAAGTAGCATTTCTGACGGAAAAGAATTGTCCAGCCTTTGGGCCTGCCATTTCTGGCGTAGACCTTTGGCAGGTAAGTATCCATTTCAACAGGCAGTGCCACCCGTGGCGTCAGTAAGACCGCCCCCGGTTTTTGCCATTTCAGAGGGGTTTCTTGCTGTGAAAATCAGTAAATTTGCAAGCGCAATATCTTAAAAACCAGTGGAAATAAAGTGTATACATTAAAGCTTATTGAATTTGTCTTGGAACGCACTATCAACTCAGGTCTTCAAAAAAAAATAGTTCCATTTGAAAAACCGAACTTGACCATCGTATCTTTTAAAATAATAATCGAAAACAAAATTCGTTCGCGCTAATAAATGGGCCCCCTCGAACCATGCAATTCCCTTTTTTTTTATATTTTTATCGACAATACTTTAAGAGATATCGCGCTGTCCACTCCTTAGTGGGACACCCTGTATTGGCCAAAATCTTGCGAAAATTTCGAGAATACACAAAATTGGGCGTTGTAACAGGAGAACATGCCGTCGAAAGAAATGGCACAAAGTAACGTCTCCGGAGAGCAAATCAAAGAGCGTGAAGTGGCGCAGACGTTTCGAGACATTGACTGTTTAACGAAGAGGCGCAGAATTTTCGAACGCCTCTTGATAGGCCTGCGCCTCTTATTTGCAACTTTCAGGCGATGCCTATGAAGCTGAAATTTATTATTCCTCTTTCCACTTCATGTTCTCCTGATATATTGGCCAAAATCTGGCGAAAATTTCGAGAATACACAAAATTGGGCTTTGTAACAGGAGAACATGCCCACGAAAGAGATGGCACAAAGTAACGTCTCCGGAGAGCAAATCAAAGAGCGAGAAGTGGCGCAGACGTTTCGAGACAGTGACTGTTTAACGAAGACACGCAGAATTTTCGAACGCCTCTTGAAAGACCTGCGCCTCTTAATTGCAACTTTAAGGCGATGCCTTTGAAGCTGAAATTTAGTATACCTCTTTGGACTTCATATTCTCCTGATATATTGGCCAAAATCTGGCGAAAATTTTCAGAATGCACAAAATTGTGCTTTGTAACAGGAGAACATGCCGTCGAAAAAGATGGCACAATATAACGTCTCCGGAGAGCAAGTCAAAGTGCAAGAAGTGGCGCAGATGTTTCGAGACAGTGACTGTTTTACGAAGAGACGCAGAAATTTCGAACGCCTCTTGAAAGGCATGCGCCTCTTATTTGCAACTTTAAGGCGATGCCTTTGAAGCTGAAATTTAGTATTCCTCTTTCCACTTCATGTTCTCCTGATATATTGGCCAAAATCTGGCGAAAATTTCGAGAATACACAAAATTGGGCTTTGTAACAGGAGAACATGCCGTCGAACGAGATGGCACAAAGTAAGGTCTCCGGAGAGCAAGTCAAAGTGCAAGAAGTGGCGCAGATGTTTCGAGACAGTGAGTGTTTAACGAAGAGACGCAGAATTTTCGAACGCCTCTTGAAAGGCCTGCGCCTCTTAATTGCAACTTTAAGGCGATGCCTTTGAAGCTGAAATTTAGTATACCTCTTTCCACTTCATGTTCTCCTGATATATTGGCCAAAATCTGGCGAAAATTTCGAGAATACACAAAATTGGGCTTTGTAACAGGAGAACATGCGTCGAAAGAGATGGCACAAAGTAACGTCTCCGGAGAGCAAATGAAAGAGCGAGATGTGGCGCAGGTGTTTCGAGACAGTGACTGTTTAACAACGAGACGCAGAATTTTCGAACGCCTCTTGAAAGGTCTGCGCCTCTTATTTGCAACTTTAAGGCGATGCGTTTGAAGCTGAAATTTAGTATACCTCTTTCCACTTCATGTTCTCCTGATATATTGGCCAAAATCTGGCGAAAATTTCGAGAATACACAAAATTGGGCTTTGTAACAGGAGAACATGCCCACGAAAGAGATAGCACAAAGTAACGTCTCCGGAGAGCAAATCATAGAGCGAGAAGTGGCGCAGACGTTTCGAGACAGTGACTGTTTAACGAAGACACGCAGAATTTTCGAACGCCTCTTGAAAGGCTTGCGCCTCTTAATTGCAACTTTAAGGCGATGCCTTTGAAGCTGAAATTTAGTATACCTCTTTCCACTTCATGTTCTCCTGATATATTGGCCAAAATCTGGCGAAAATTTCGAGAATACACAAAATTGGGCTTTGTAACAGGAGAACATGCCCACGAAAGAGATGGCACAAAGTAACGTCTCCAGAGAGCAAATCAAAGAGCGAGAAGTGGCGCAGACGTTTCGAGACAGTGACTGTTTAACGAAGACACGCAGAATTTTCGGACGCCTCTTGAAAGGCCTGCGCCTCTTAATTGCAACTTTAAGGCGATGCCTTTGAAGCTGAAATTTAGTATACCTCTTTCCACTTCATGTTCTCCTGATATATTGGCCAAAATCTGGCGAAAATTTCGAGAATACACAAAATTGGGCTTTGTAACAGGAGAACATGCGTCGAAAGAGATGGCACAAAGTAACGTCTCCGGAGAGCAAATCAAAGAGCGAGAAGTGGCGCAGACGTTTCGAGACAGTGACTGTTTAACGAAGACACGCAGAATTTTCGAACGCCTCTTGAAAGGCCTGCGCCTCTTAATTGCAACTTTAAGGCGATGCCGTTGAAGCTGAAATTTAGTATACCTCTTTGGACTTCATATTCTGCTGATATATTGGCCAAAATCTGGCGAAAATTTTCAGAATGCACAAAATTGTGCTTTGTAACAGGAGAACATGCCGTCGAAAAAGATGGCACAATATAACGTCTCCGGAGAGCAAGTCAAAGTGCAAGAAGTGGCGCAGATGTTTCGAGATTGTGACTGTTTTACGAAGAGACGCAGAAATTTCGAACGCCTCTTGAAAGGCATGCGCCTCTTATTTGCAACTTTAAGGCGATGCCTTTGAAGCTGAAATTTAGTATACCTCTTTCCACTTCATGTTCTCCTGATATATTGGCCAAAATCTGGCGAAAATTTCGAGAATACACAAAATTGGGCTTTGTAACAGGAGAACATGCCGTCGAACGAGATGGCACAAAGTAAGGTCTCCGGAGAGCAAGTCAAAGTGCAAGAAGTGGCGCAGATGTTTCGAGACAGTGAGTGTTTAACGAAGAGACGCAGAATTTTCGAACGCCTCTTGAAAGGCTTGCGCCTCTTATTTGCAACTTTAAAGCGATGCCTTTGAAGCTGAAATTTATTATTCCTCTTTCCACTTCATGTTCTCCTGATATATTGGCCAAAATCTGGCGAAAATTTCGAGAATACACAAAATTGGGCTTTGTAACAGGAGAACATGCCGTCGAAAGAGATGGCACAAAGTAACGTCTCCAGAGAGCAAATCAAAGAGCGAGAAGTGGCGCAGACGTTTCGAGACAGTGACTGTTTAACGAAGACACGCAGAATTTTCGAACGCCTCTTGAAAGGCCTGCGCCTCTTAATTGCAACTTTAAGGCGATGCCTTTGAAGCTGAAATTTAGTATACCTCTTTCCACTTCATGTTCTCCTGATATATTGGCCAAAATCTGGCGAAAATTTCGAGAATACACAAAATTGGGCTTTGTAACAGGAGAACATGCGTCGAAAGAGATGGCACAAAGAAACGTCTCCGGAGAGCAAATGAAAGAGCGAGATGTGGCGCAGGTGTTTCGAGACAGTGACTGTTTAACAACGAGACGCAGAATTTTCGAACGCCTCTTGAAAGGTCTGCGCCTCTTATTTGCAACTTTAAGGCGATGCGTTTGAAGCTGAAATATAGTATACCTCTTTCCACTTCATGTTCTCCTGATATATTGGCCAAAATCAGGCGAAAATTTCGAGAATACACAAAATTGGGCGTTGTAACAGGAGAACATGCCGTCGAACGAAATGGCACAAAGTAACGTCTCCGGAGAGCAAATCAAAGAGCGCGAAGTGGCGCAGACGTTTCGAGACATTGACTGTTTAACGAAGAGGCGCAGAATTTTCGAACGCCTCTTGAAAGGCCTGCGCCTCTTATTTGCAACTTTAAGGCGATGCCTATGAAGCTGAAATTTATTATTCCTCTTTCCACTTCATGTTCTCCTGATATATTGGCCAAAATCTGGCGAAAATTTCGAGAATACACAAAATTGGGCTTTGTAACAGGAGAACATGCCCACGAATGAGATGGCACAAAGTAACGTCTCCGGAGAGCAAATGAAAGAGCGAGATGTGGCGCAGGTGTTTCGAGACAGTGAATGTTTAACAACGAGACGCAGAATTTTCGAACGCCTCTTGAAAGGCATGCGCCTCTTATTTGCAACTTTAAGGCGATGCCTTTGAAGCTGAAATTTAGTATACCTCTTTCCACTTCATATTCTCCTGATATATTGGCCAAAATCTGGCGAAAATTTCGAGAATACACAAAATTGGGCTTCGTAACAGGAGAACATGCGTCGAAAGAGATGGCACAAAGTAACGTCTCCGGAGAGCAAATGAAAGAGCGAGATGTGGCGCAGGTGTTTCGAGACAGTGACTGTTTAACAACGAGACGCAGAATTTTCGAACGCCTCTTGAAAGGTCTGCGCCTCTTATTTGCAACTTTAAGGCGATGCGTTTGAAGCTGAAATATAGTATACCTCTTTCCACTTCATGTTCTCCTGATATATTGGCCAAAATCTGGCGAAAATTTCGAGAATACACAAAATTGGGCGTTGTAACAGGAGAACATGCCGTCGAAAGAAATGGCACAAAGTAACGTCTCCGGAGAGCAAATCAAAGAGCGTGAAGTGGCGCAGACTTTTCGAGACAGTGACTGTTTAACGAAGACACGCAGAATTTTCGAACGCCTCTTGAAAGGCATGCGCCTCTTATTTGCAACTTTAAGGCGATGCCTTTGAAGCTGAAATTTAGTATACCTCTTTCCACTTCATGTTCTCCTGATATATTGGCCAAAATCTGGCGAAAATTTCGAGAATACACAAAATTGGGCTTTGTAACAGGAGAACATGCCGTCGAACGAGATGGCACAAAGTAAGGTCTCCGGAGAGCAAGTCAAAGTGCAAGAAGTGGCGCAGATGTTTCGAGACAGTGAGTGTTTAACGAAGAGACGCAGAATTTTCGAACGCCTCTTGCAAGGCATGCGCCTCTTATTTGCAACTTTAAAGCGATGCCTTTGAAGCTGAAATTTATTATTCCTCTTTCCACTTCATGTTCTCCTGATATATTGGCCAAAATCTGGCGAAAATTTCGAGAATACACAAAATTGGGCTTTGTAACAGGAGAACATGCCGTCGAAAGAGATGGCACAAAGTAACGTCTCCAGAGAGCAAATCAAAGAGCGAGAAGTGGCGCAGACGTTTCGAGACAGTGACTGTTTAACGAAGACACGCAGAATTTTCGAACGCCTCTTGAAAGGCCTGCGCCTCTTAATTGCAACTTTAAGGCGATGCCTTTGAAGCTGAAATTTAGTATACCTCTTTCCACTTCATGTTCTCCTGATATATTGGCCAAAATCTGGCGAAAATTTCGAGAATACACAAAATTGGGCTTTGTAACAGGAGAACATGCGTCGAAAGAGATGGCACAAAGAAACGTCTCCGGAGAGCAAATGAAAGAGCGAGATGTGGCGCAGGTGTTTCGAGACAGTGACTGTTTAACAACGAGACGCAGAATTTTCGAACGCCTCTTGAAAGGTCTGCGCCTCTTATTTGCAACTTTAAGGCGATGCGTTTGAAGCTGAAATATAGTATACCTCTTTCCACTTCATGCTCTCCTGATATATTGGTCAAAATCTGGCGAAAATTTCGAGAATACACAAAATTGGGGTTTGTAACAGGAGAACATGCCCACGAATGAGATGGCACAAAGTAACGTCTCCGGAGAGCAAATCAAAGAGCGAGAAGTGGCGCAGGTGTTTCGAGACAGTGACTGTTTAACGAAGAGACGCAGAATTTTCGAACGCCTCTTGAAAGGCCTGCGCCTCTTAATTACAAGTTTAAGGCGATGCCTTTGAAGCTGAAATTTAGTATACCTCTTTCCACTTCATGTTCTCCTGATATATTGGCCAAAATCTGGCGAAAATTTCGAGAATACACAAAATTGGGCTTTGTAACAGGAGAACATGCCCACGAATGAGATGGCACAAAGTAACGTCTCCGGAGAGCAAATGAAAGAGCGAGATGTGGCGCAGGTGTTTCGAGACAGTGACTGTTTAACAACGAGACGAAGAATTTTCGAACGCCTCTTGAAAGGTCTGCGCCTCTTATTTGCAACTTTAAGGCGATGCGTTTGAAGCTGAAATATAGTATGCCTCTTTCCACTTCATGTTCTCCTGATATATTGGCCAAAATCTTGCGAAAATTTCGAGAATACACAAAATTGGGCGTTGTAACAGGAGAACATGCCGTCGAAAGAAATGGCACAAAGTAACGTCTCCGGAGAGCAAATCAAAGAGCGTGAAGTGGCGCAGACGTTTCGAGACATTGACTGTTTAACGAAGAGGCGCAGAATTTTCGAACGCCTCTTGAAAGGCCTGCGCCTCTTATTTGCAACTTTAAGGCGATGCCTTTGAAGCTGAAATTTAGTATACCTCTTTCCACTTCATGTTCTCCTGATATATTGGCCAAAATCTGGCGAAAATTTCGAGAATACACAAAATTGGGCTTTGTAACAGGAGAACATGCGTCGAAAGAGATGGCACAAAGAAACGTCTCCGGAGAGCAAATGAAAGAGCGAGATGTGGCGCAGGTGTTTCGAGACAGTGACTGTTTAACAACGAGACGCAGAATTTTCGAACGCCTCTTGAAAGGTCTGCGCCTCTTATTTGCAACTTTAAGGCGATGCGTTTGAAGCTGAAATATAGTATACCTCTTTCCACTTCATGTTCTCCTGATATATTGGCCAAAATCAGGCGAAAATTTCGAGAATACACAAAATTGGGCGTTGTAACAGGAGAACATGCCGTCGAACGAAATGGCACAAAGTAACGTCTCCGGAGAGCAAATCAAAGAGCGCGAAGTGGCGCAGACGTTTCGAGACATTGACTGTTTAACGAAGAGGCGCAGAATTTTCGAACGCCTCTTGAAAGGCCTGCGCCTCTTATTTGCAACTTTAAGGCGATGCCTATGAAGCTGAAATTTATTATTCCTCTTTCCACTTCATGTTCTCCTGATATATTGGCCAAAATCTGGCGAAAATTTCGAGAATACACAAAATTGGGCTTTGTAACAGGAGAACATGCCCACGAATGAGATGGCACAAAGTAACGTCTCCGGAGAGCAAATGAAAGAGCGAGATGTGGCGCAGGTGTTTCGAGACAGTGACTGTTTAACAACGAGACGAAGAATTTTCGAACGCCTCTTGAAAGGTCTGCGCCTCTTATTTGCAAATTTAAGGCGATGCGTTTGAAGCTGAAATATAGTATACCTCTTTCCACTTCATGTTCTCCTGATATATTGGCCAAAATCTTGCGAAAATTTCGAGAATACACAAAATTGGGCGTTGTAACAGGAGAACATGCCGTCGAAAGAAATGGCACAAAGTAACGTCTCCGGAGAGCAAATCAAAGAGCGTGAAGTGGCGCAGACGTTTCGAGACATTGACTGTTTAACGAAGAGGCGCAGAATTTTCGAACGCCTCTTGAAAGGCCTGCGCCTCTTATTTGCAACTTTAAGGCGATGCGTATGAAGCTGAAATTTATTATTCCTCTTTCCACTTCATGTTCTCCTGATATATTGGCCAAAATCTGGCGAAAATTTCGAGAATACACAAAATTGGTCTTTGTAACAGGAGAACATGCCGTCGAACGAGATGGCACAAAGTAAGGTCTCCGGAGAACAAATCAAAGTGCATGAAGTGGCGCAGATGTTTCGAGACAGTGACTGTTTAACGAAGACACGCAGAATTTTCGAACGCCTCTTGAAAGGCATGCGCCTCTTATTTGCAACTTTAAGGCGATGCCTTTGAAGCTGAAATTTATTATTCCTCTTTCCACTTCATGTTCTCCTGATATATTGGCCAAAATCTGGCGAAAATTTCGAGAATACACAAAATTGGGCTTTGTAACAGGAGAACATGCCGTCGAAAGAGATGGCACAAAGTAACGTCTCCAGAGAGCAAATCAAAGAGCGAGAAGTGGCGCAGACGTTTCGAGACAGTGACTGTTTAACGAAGACACGCAGAATTTTCGAACGCCTCTTGAAAGTCCTGCGCCTCTTAATTGCAACTTTAAGGCGATGCCTTTGAAGCTGAAATTTAGTATACCTCTTTCCACTTCATGTTCTCCTGATATATTGGCCAAAATCTGGCGAAAATTTCGAGAATACACAAAATTGGGCTTTGTAACAGGAGAACATGCGTCGAAAGAGATGGCACAAAGTAACGTCTCCGGAGAGCAAATGAAAGAGCGAGATGTGGCGCAGGTGTTTCGAGACATTGACTGTTTAACGAAGAGACGCAGAAATTTCGAACGCCTCTTGAAAGGCATGCGCCTCTTATTTGCAACTTTAAGGCGATGCCTTTGAAGCTGAAATTTAGTATACCTCTTTCCACTTCATGTTCTCCTGATATATTGGCCAAAATCTGGCGAAAATTTCGAGAATACACAAAATTGGGCTTTGTAACAGGAGAACATGCCGTCGAACGAGATGGCACAAAGTAAGGTCTCCGGAGAGCAAGTCAAAGTGCAAGAAGTGGCGCAGATGTTTCGAGACAGTGACTGTTTAACGAAGAGACGCAGAATTTTCGAACGCCTCTTGAAAGGCATGCGCCTCTTATTTGCAACTTTAAGGCGATGCCTTTGAAGCTGAAATTTAGTATACCTCTTTCGACTTCATATTCTCCTGATATATTGGCCAAAATCTGGCGAAAATTTCGAGAATACACAAAATTGGGCTTCGTAACAGGAGAACATGCGTCGAAAGAGATGGCACAAAGTAACGTCTCCGGAGAGCAAATGAAAGAGCGAGATGTGGCGCAGGTGTTTCGAGACATTGACTGTTTAACGAAGAGACGCAGAAATTTCGAACGCCTCTTGAAAGGCATGCGCCTCTTATTTGCAACTTTAAGGCGATGCCTTTGAAGCTGAAATTTAGTATACCTCTTTCCACTTCATGTTCTCCTGATATATTGGCCAAAATCTGGCGAAAATTTCGAGAATACACAAAATTGGGCTTTGTAACAGGAGAACATGCCGTCGAACGAGATGGCACAAAGTAAGGTCTCCGGAGAGCAAGTCAAAGTGCAAGAAGTGGCGCAGATGTTTCGAGACAGTGACTGTTTAACAACGAGACGAAGAATTTTCGAACGCCTCTTGAAAGGTCTGCGCCTCTTATTTGCAACTTTAAGGCGATGCGTTTGAAGCTGAAATATACTATACCTCTTTCCACTTCATGTTCTCCTGATATATTGGCCAAAATCTGGCGAAAATTTTCAGAATCCACAAAATTGGGCTTTGTAACAGGAGAACATGCGTCGAAAGAGATGGCACAAAGTAACGTCTCCGGAGAGCAAATCAAAGAGCGCGAAGTGGCGCAGACGTTTCGAGACATTGACTGTTTAACGAAGAGGCGCAGAATTTTCGAACGCCTCTTGAAAGGCCTGCGCCTCTTATTTGCAACATTAAGGCGATGCCTATGAAGCTGAAATTTATTATTCCTCTTTCCACTTCATGTTCTCCTGATATATTGGCCAAAATCTGGCGAAAATTTCGAGAATACACAAAATTGGGCTTTGTAACAGGAGGACATATCGTCGAAAAAGATGGCACAAAGTAAGGTCTCCGGAGAGCAAACCAAAAAGCGAGAAGTGGCGCAGATGTATCGAGACAGTGACTGTTTAACGAAGAGACGCAGAATTTTCGGACGCCTCTTGAAAGGCCTGCGCCTCTTAATTGCAACTTTAAGGCGATGCCTTTGAAGCTGAAATTTAGTATACCTCTTTCCACTTCATGTTCTCCTGATATATTGGCCAAAATCTGGCGAAAATTTCGAGAATACACAAAATTGGGCTTTGTAACAGGAGAACATGCGTCGAAAGAGATGGCACAAAGTAACGTCTCCGGAGAGCAAATCAAAGAGCGCGAAGTGGCGCAGACGTTTCGAGACATTGACTGTTTAACGAAGAGGCGCAGAATTTTCGAACGCCTCTTGAAAGGCCTGCGCCTCTTATTTGCAACATTAAGGCGATGCCTATGAAGCTGAAATTTATTATTCCTCTTTCCACTTCATGTTCTCCTGATATATTGGCCAAAATCTGGCGAAAATTTCGAGAATACACAAAATTGGGCTTTGTAACAGGAGAACATGCCGTCGAACGAGATGGCACAAAGTAAGGTCTCTGGAGAGCAAGTCAAAGTGCAAGAAGTGGCGCAGATATGTCGAGACAGTGACTGTTTAACGAAGAGACGCAGAATTTTCGAACGCCTCTTGAAAGGCATGCGCCTCTTATTTGCAACTTTAAGGCGATACCTTTGAAGCTGAAATTTATTATTCCTCTTTCCACTTCATGTTCTCCTGATATATTGGCCAAAATCTGGCGAAAATTTCGAGAATACACAAAATTGGGCTTTGTAACAGGAGAACATGCCGTCGAAAGAGATGGCACAAAGTAACGTCTCCAGAGAGCAAATCAAAGAGCGAGAAGTGGCGCAGACGTTTCGAGACAGTGACTGTTTAACGAAGACACGCAGAATTTTCGAACGCCTCTTGAAAGGCCTGCGCCTCTTAATTGCAACTTTAAGGCGATGCCTTTGAAGCTGAAATTTAGTATACCTCTTTCCACTTCATGTTCTCCTGATATATTGGCCAAAATCTGGCGAAAATTTCGAGAATACACAAAATTGGGCTTTGTAACAGGAGAACATGCGTCGAAAGAGATGGCACAAAGTAACGTCTCCGGAGAGCAAATGAAAGAGCGAGATGTGGCGCAGGTGTTTCGAGACAGTGACTGTTTAACAACGAGACGCAGAATTTTCGAACGCCTCTTGAAAGGTCTGCGCCTCTTATTTGCAACTTTAAGGCGATGCGTTTGAAGCTGAAATATACTATACCTCTTTCCACTTCATGTTCTCCTGATATATTGGCGAAAATCTGGTGAAAATTTTCAGAATGCACAAAATTGGGCTTTGTAACAGGAGAACATGCCGTCCAAAGGGATGGCACAAAGTAACGTCTCCGGAGAGCAAATCAAAGAGCGCGATGTGGCGCAGATGTTTCGAGACAGTGACTGATTAACGAAGAGACGCAGAATTTTCGAACGCCTCTTGAAAGGCATGCGCCTCTTATTTGCAACTTTAAGGCGATACCTTTGAAGCTGAAATTTATTATTCCTCTTTCCACTTCATGTTCTCCTGATATATTGGCCAAAATCTGGCGAAAATTTCGAGAATACACAAAATTGGGCTTTGTAACAGGAGGACATATCGTCGAAAAAGATGGCACAAAGTAAGGTCTCCGGAGAGCAAACCAAAAAGCGAGAAGTGGCGCAGATGTATCGAGACAGTGACTGTTTAACGAAGAGACGCAGAATTTTCGGACGCCTCTTGAAAGGCCTGCGCCTCTTAATTGCAACTTTAAGGCGATGCCTTTGAAGCTGAAATTTAGTATACCTCTTTCCACTTCATGTTCTCCTGATATATTGGCCAAAATCTGGCGAAAATTTCGAGAATACACAAAATTGGGCTTTGTAACAGGAGAACATGCGTCGAAAGAGATGGCACAAAGTAACGTCTCCGGAGAGCAAATCAAAGAGCGCGAAGTGGCGCAGACGTTTCGAGACATTGACTGTTTAACGAAGAGGCGCAGAATTTTCGAACGCCTCTTGAAAGGCCTGCGCCTCTTATTTGCAACATTAAGGCGATGCCTATGAAGCTGAAATTTATTATTCCTCTTTCCACTTCATGTTCTCCTGATATATTGGCCAAAATCTGGCGAAAATTTCGAGAATACACAAAATTGGGCTTTGTAACAGGAGAACATGCCGTCGAACGAGATGGCACAAAGTAAGGTCTCTGGAGAGCAAGTCAAAGTGCAAGAAGTGGCGCAGATATTTCGAGACAGTGACTGTTTAACGAAGAGACGCAGAATTTTCGAACGCCTCTTGAAAGGCATGCGCCTCTTATTTGCAACTTTAAGGCGATACCTTTGAAGCTGAAATTTATTATTCCTCTTTCCACTTCATGTTCTCCTGATATATTGGCCAAAATCTGGCGAAAATTTCGAGAATACACAAAATTGGGCTTTGTAACAGGAGAACATGCCGTCGAAAGAGATGGCACAAAGTAACGTCTCCAGAGAGCAAATCAAAGAGCGAGAACTGGCGCAGACGTTTCGAGACAGTGACTGTTTAACGAAGACACGCAGAATTTTCGAACGCCTCTTGAAAGGCCTGCGCCTCTTAATTGCAACTTTAAGGCGATGCCTTTGAAGCTGAAATTTAGTATACCTCTTTCCACTTCATGTTCTCCTGATATATTGGCCAAAATCTGGCGAAAATTTCGAGAATACACAAAATTGGGCTTTGTAACAGGAGAACATGCGTCGAAAGAGATGGCACAAAGTAACGTCTCCGGAGAGCAAATGAAAGAGCGAGATGTGGCGCAGGTGTTTCGAGACAGTGACTGTTTAACAACGAGACGCAGAATTTTCGAACGCCTCTTGAAAGGTCTGCGCCTCTTATTTGCAACTTTAAGGCGATGCGTTTGAAGCTGAAATATACTATACCTCTTTCCACTTCATGTTCTCCTGATATATTGGCCAAAATCTGGCGAAAATTTTCAGAATCCACAGAATTGGGCTTTGTAACAGGAGAACATGCCGTCGAAAGAGATGGCACAAAGTAACGTCTCCGGAGGGCAAATCCATGAGCGAGAAGTGGCGCAGATGTTTCGAGCCAGTGACTGTTTAACGAAGAGTCGCACAATTTTCGAACGCCTCTTGAAAGGCCTGCGCATCTGATTTGATACTTTTAAGCGATGCCTTTGAAGCTGAAATTTAGTATACCTCTTTCCACTTCATGTTCTCCTGATATATTGGCGAAAATCTGGCGAAAATTTTCAGAATGCACAAAATTGGGCTTTGTAACAGGAGAACATGCCGTCCAAAGGGATGGCACAAAGTAACGTCTCCGGAGAGCAAATCAAAGAGCGCGATGTGGCGCAGATGTTTCGAGACAGTGACTGTTTAACAACGAGACGCAGAATTTTCGAACGCCTCTTGAAAGGTCTGCGCCTCTTATTTGCAACTTTAAGGCGATGCGTTTGAAGCTGAAATATAGTATACCTCTTTCCACTTCATGTTCTCCTGATATATTGGCCAAAATCTGGCGAAAATTTCGAGAATACACAAAATTGGGCGTTGTAACAGGAGAACATGCCCACGAATGAGATGGCACAAAGTAACGTCTCCGGAGAGCAAATGAAAGAGCGAGAAGTGGTGCAGGTGTTTCGAGACAGTGACTGTTTCATGAAGAGACGCAGAATTTTCGAAAGCCTCTTGAAAGGCCTGCGCCTCTTAATTGCAACTTTAAGGCGATGCCTATGAAGCTGAAATTTATTATTCCTCTTTCCACTTCATGTTCTCCTGATATATTGGCCAAAATCTGGCGAAAATTTCGAGAATACACAAAATTGGGCTTTGTAACAGGAGAACATGCCCACGAATGAGATGGCACAAAGTAACGTCTCCGGAGAGCAAATGAAAGAGCGAGATGTGGCGCAGGTGTTTCGAGACAGTGACTGTTTAACAACGAGACGAAGAATTTTCGAACGCCTCTTGAAAGGTCTGCGCCTCTTATTTGCAACTTTAAGGCGATGCGTTTGAAGCTGAAATATAGTATACCTCTTTCCACTTCATGTTCTCCTGATATATTGGCCAAAATCTTGCGAAAATTTCGAGAATACACAAAATTGGGCGTTGTAACAGGAGAACATGCCGTCGAAAGAAATGGCACAAAGTAACGTCTCCGGAGAGCAAATCAAAGAGCGTGAAGTGGCGCAGACGTTTCGAGACATTGACTGTTTAACGAAGAGGCGCAGAATTTTCGAACGCCTCTTGAAAGGCCTGCGCCTCTTATTTGCAACTTTAAGGCGATGCCTATGAAGCTGAAATTTAGTATACCTCTTTCCACTTCATATTCTCCTGATATATTGGCCAAAATCTGGCGAAAATTTCGAGAATACACAAAATTGGGCTTCGTAACAGGAGAACATGCGTCGAAAGAGATGGCACAAAGTAACGTCTCCGGAGAGCAAATGAAAGAGCGAGATGTGGCGCAGGTGTTTCGAGACAGTGAATGTTTAACAACGAGACGCAGAATTTTCGAACGCCTCTTGAAAGGCATGCGCCTCTTATTTGCAACTTTAAGGCGATGCCTTTGAAGCTGAAATTTAGTATACCTCTTTCCACTTCATATTCTCCTGATATATTGGCCAAAATCTGGCGAAAATTTCGAGAATACACAAAATTGGGCTTCGTAACAGGAGAACATGCGTCGAAAGAGATGGCACAAAGTAACGTCTCCGGAGAGCAAATGAAAGAGCGAGATGTGGCGCAGGTGTTTCGAGACAGTGACTGTTTAACAACGAGACGCAGAATTTTCGAACGCCTCTTGAAAGGTCTGCGCCTCTTATTTGCAACTTTAAGGCGATGCGTTTGAAGCTGAAATATAGTATACCTCTTTCCACTTCATGTTCTCCTGATATATTGGCCAAAATCTGGCGAAAATTTCGAGAATACACAAAATTGGGCGTTGTAACAGGAGAACATGCCGTCGAAAGAAATGGCACAAAGTAACGTCTCCGGAGAGCAAATCAAAGAGCGTGAAGTGGCGCAGACTTTTCGAGACAGTGACTGTTTAACGAAGACACGCAGAATTTTCGAACGCCTCTTGAAAGGCATGCGCCTCTTATTTGCAACTTTAAGGCGATGCCTTTGAAGCTGAAATTTAGTATACCTCTTTCTACTTCATGTTCTCCTGATATATTGGCCAAAATCTGGCGAAAATTTCGAGAATACACAAAATTGGGCT
The DNA here is from genome assembly GCF_050908995.1 of Andrena cerasifolii. Classification (NCBI taxonomy): domain Eukaryota; kingdom Metazoa; phylum Arthropoda; class Insecta; order Hymenoptera; family Andrenidae; genus Andrena; species Andrena cerasifolii. The sequence goes on from NW_027484983.1 coordinate 77,976, forward strand.
TTGTAACAGGAGAACATGCCGTCGAACGAGATGGCACAAAGTAAGGTCTCCGGAGAGCAAGTCAAAGTGCAAGAAGTGGCGCAGATGTTTCGAGACAGTGAGTGTTTAACGAAGAGACGCAGAATTTTCGAACGCCTCTTGAAAGGCATGCGCCTCTTATTTGCAACTTTAAAGCGATGCCTTTGAAGCTGAAATTTATTATTCCTCTTTCCACTTCATGTTCTCCTGATATATTGGCCAAAATCTGGCGAAAATTTCGAGAATACACAAAATTGGGCTTTGTAACAGGAGAACATGCCGTCGAAAGAGATGGCACAAAGTAACGTCTCCAGAGAGCAAATCAAAGAGCGAGAAGTGGCGCAGACGTTTCGAGACAGTGACTGTTTAACGAAGACACGCAGAATTTTCGAACGCCTCTTGAAAGGCCTGCGCCTCTTAATTGCAACTTTAAGGCGATGCCTTTGAAGCTGAAATTTAGTATACCTCTTTCCACTTCATGTTCTCCTGATATATTGGCCAAAATCTGGCGAAAATTTCGAGAATACACAAAATTGGGCTTTGTAACAGGAGAACATGCGTCGAAAGAGATGGCACAAAGAAACGTCTCCGGAGAGCAAATGAAAGAGCGAGATGTGGCGCAGGTGTTTCGAGACAGTGACTGTTTAACAACGAGACGCAGAATTTTCGAACGCCTCTTGAAAGGTCTGCGCCTCTTATTTGCAACTTTAAGGCGATGCGTTTGAAGCTGAAATATAGTATACCTCTTTCCACTTCATGCTCTCCTGATATATTGGTCAAAATCTGGCGAAAATTTCGAGAATACACAAAATTGGGGTTTGTAACAGGAGAACATGCCCACGAATGAGATGGCACAAAGTAACGTCTCCGGAGAGCAAATCAAAGAGCGAGAAGTGGCGCAGGTGTTTCGAGACAGTGACTGTTTAACGAAGAGACGCAGAATTTTCGAACGCCTCTTGAAAGGCCTGCGCCTCTTAATTACAAGTTTAAGGCGATGCCTTTGAAGCTGAAATTTAGTATACCTCTTTCCACTTCATGTTCTCCTGATATATTGGCCAAAATCTGGCGAAAATTTCGAGAATACACAAAATTGGGCTTTGTAACAGGAGAACATGCCCACGAATGAGATGGCACAAAGTAACGTCTCCGGAGAGCAAATGAAAGAGCGAGATGTGGCGCAGGTGTTTCGAGACAGTGACTGTTTAACAACGAGACGAAGAATTTTCGAACGCCTCTTGAAAGGTCTGCGCCTCTTATTTGCAACTTTAAGGCGATGCGTTTGAAGCTGAAATATAGTATGCCTCTTTCCACTTCATGTTCTCCTGATATATTGGCCAAAATCTTGCGAAAATTTCGAGAATACACAAAATTGGGCGTTGTAACAGGAGAACATGCCGTCGAAAGAAATGGCACAAAGTAACGTCTCCGGAGAGCAAATCAAAGAGCGTGAAGTGGCGCAGACGTTTCGAGACATTGACTGTTTAACGAAGAGGCGCAGAATTTTCGAACGCCTCTTGAAAGGCCTGCGCCTCTTATTTGCAACTTTAAGGCGATGCCTTTGAAGCTGAAATTTAGTATA
>NW_027484984.1:0-79138 GCF_050908995.1 Andrena cerasifolii
TTTCTCGTTTTACTCGTTTTACTCGTTTTACTCGTTTTACTCGTTTTACTCGTTTTACTCGTTTTACTAGTTTTGCTCGTTTTACCCGTTTTACTCGTTTTACTCGTTTTACTCGATTTACTCGTTTTACTCGTTTTACTCGTTTTACTCGTTTTACTCGTTTTACTCGTTTTGCTCGTTTTACTAGTTTTGCTCGTTTTACTCGTTTTACTCGTTTTACTCGTTTTACTCGTTTTACTAGTTTTACTCGTTTTACTCGTTTTACTCGTTTTACTCGTTTTACTAGTTTTACTCGTTTTACTCGTTTTACTCGTTTTACTCGTTTTACTCGTTTTACTCGTTTTACTCGTTTTGCTCGTTTTACTCGTTTTACTCGTTTTACTAGTTTTACTAGTTTTGCTCGTTTTGCTCGTTTTACTCGTTTTACTCGTTTTACTCGTTTTACTCGTTTTACTCGTTTTACTCGTTTTACTCGTTTTACTCGTTTTACTCGTTTTACTCGTTTTACTCGTTTTACTCGTTTTACTCGTTTTACTCGTTCTACTCGTTTTACTCGTTTTACTCGTTCTACTCGTTGTAATCGTTCTACTCGTTCTACTCGTTCTACTCGTTCTACTCGTTCTACTCGTTCTACTCGTTCTACTCGTTCTACTCGTTTTACTCGTTTTACTCGTTTTACTCGTTTTACTCGTTTTACTCGTTTTTCTCGTGTTACTCGTTTTACTCGTTTTACTCGTTTTACTCGTTTTACTCGTTTTACTCGTTTTACTCGTTTTTCTCGTTTTACTCGTTTTACTCGTTTTACTCGTTTTACTCGTTTTGCTCGTTTTACTCGTTTTACTAGTTTTGCTCGTTTTGCTCGTTTTACTCGTTTTACTAGTTTTACTAGTTTTGCTCGTTTTACCCGTTTTACTCGTTTTACTCGTTTTACTCGATTTACTCGTTTTACTCGTTTTACTCGTTTTACTCGTTTTACTCGTTTTACTCGTTTTACTCGTTTTGCTCGTTTTACTAGTTTTGCTCGTTTTACTCGTTTTACTCGTTTTACTCGTTTTACTCGTTTTACTCGTTTTACTCGTTTTACTCGTTTTACTCGTTTTACTCGTTTTGCTCGTTTTACTCGTTTTACTCGTTTTACTAGTTTTACTAGTTTTACTAGTTTTGCTCGTTTTACTCGTTTTACTCGTTTTACTCGTTTTACTCGTTTTACTCGTTTTACTCGTTTTACTCGTTTTACTCGTTTTACTCGTTTTACTCGTTTTACTCGTTTTACTCGTTTTACTCGTTTTACTCGTTTTACTCGTTTTACTCGTTTTACTCGTTTTACTCGTTTTACTCGTTTTACTCGTTTTACTCGTTTTACTAGTTTTACTCGTTTTACTCGTTTTACTCGTTTTACTCGTTTTGCTCGTTTTGCTCGTGTTACTCGTTTTACTCGTTTTACTCGTATTACTCGTATTACTCGTTTTACTCGTTTTTCTCGTTTTACTCGTTTTACTCGTTTTACTCGTTTTACTCGTTTTACTCGTTTTACTCGTTTTACTCGTTTTACTCGTTTTACTCGTTTTACTCGTTTTACTCGTTTTACTCGTTTCACTCGTTTGACTCGTTTTACTCGTTTTACTCGTTTTACTCGTTTTACTCGTTTTACTCGTATTACTCGTTTTACTCGTTTTACTCGTTTTACTCGTTTTACTCGTTTTAGTCGTTTTACTCGTTTTACTCGTTTTACTCGTTTTACTCGTTTTACTCGTTTTACTCGTTTTACTCGTTTTACTCGTTTTACTCGTTTTACTCGTTTTACTCGTTTTACTCGTTTTACTCGTTTTACTCGTTTTACTCGTTTTACTCGTTTTACTCGTATTACTCGTATTACTCGTTTTACTCGTTTTACTCGTTCTACTCGTTCTACTCGTTTTACTCGTTCTACTCGTTTTACTCGTTTTACTCGTTCTACTCGTTCTACTCGTTTTACTCGTTCTACTCGTTTTACTCGTTTTACTCGTTTTACTCGTTTTACTCGTTTTACTCGTTTTACTCGTTTTACTCGATTTACTCGTTTTACTCGTTTTACTCGTTTTACTCGTTTTACTCGTTTTACTCGTTCTACTCGTTTTACTCGTTCTACTCGTTCTACTCGTTTTACTCGTTCTACTCGTTCTACTCGTTGTACTCGTTCTACTCGTTCTACTCGTTCTACTCGTTCTACTCGTTTTACTCGTTTTACTCGTTTTACTCGTTTTACTCGTTTTTCTCGTTTTACTCGTTTTACTCGTTTTACTCGTTTTACTCGTTTTACTCGTTTTACTCGTTTTACTAGTTTTGCTCGTTTTACCCGTTTTACTCGTTTTACTCGTTTTACTCGATTTACTCGTTTTACTCGTTTTACTCGTTTTACTCGTTTTACTCGTTTTACTCGTTTTGCTCGTTTTACTAGTTTTGCTCGTTTTACTCGTTTTACTCGTTTTACTCGTTTTACTCGTTTTACTAGTTTTACTCGTTTTACTCGTTTTACTCGTTTTACTCGTTTTACTAGTTTTACTCGTTTTACTCGTTTTACTCGTTTTACTCGTTTTACTCGTTTTACTCGTTTTACTCGTTTTGCTCGTTTTACTCGTTTTACTCGTTTTACTAGTTTTACTAGTTTTGCTCGTTTTGCTCGTTTTACTCGTTTTACTCGTTTTACTCGTTTTACTCGTTTTACTCGTTTTACTCGTTTTACTCGTTTTACTCGTTTTACTCGTTTTACTCGTTTTACTCGTTTTACTCGTTCTACTCGTTCTACTCGTTTTACTCGTTTTACTCGTTCTACTCGTTGTAATCGTTCTACTCGTTCTACTCGTTCTACTCGTTCTACTCGTTCTACTCGTTCTACTCGTTCTACTCGTTCTACTCGTTCTACTCGTTTTACTCGTTTTACTCGTTTTACTCGTTTTACTCGTTTTTCTCGTGTTACTCGTTTTACTCGTTTTACTCGTTTTACTCGTTTTACTCGTTTTACTCGTTTTACTCGTTTTTCTCGTTTTACTCGTTTTACTCGTTTTACTCGTTTTACTCGTTTTGCTCGTTTTACTCGTTTTACTAGTTTTGCTCGTTTTGCTCGTTTTACTCGTTTTACTAGTTTTACTAGTTTTGCTCGTTTTACCCGTTTTACTCGTTTTACTCGTTTTACTCGATTTACTCGTTTTACTCGTTTTACTCGTTTTACTCGTTTTACTCGTTTTACTCGTTTTACTCGTTTTGCTCGTTTTACTAGTTTTGCTCGTTTTACTCGTTTTACTCGTTTTACTCGTTTTACTCGTTTTACTCGTTTTACTCGTTTTACTCGTTTTACTCGTTTTACTCGTTTTGCTCGTTTTACTCGTTTTACTCGTTTTACTAGTTTTACTAGTTTTACTAGTTTTGCTCGTTTTACTCGTTTTACTCGTTTTACTCGTTTTACTCGTTTTACTCGTTTTACTCGTTTTACTCGTTTTACTCGTTTTACTCGTTTTACTCGTTTTACTCGTTTTACTCGTTTTACTCGTTTTACTCGTTTTACTCGTTTTACTCGTTTTACTCGTTTTACTCGTTTTACTCGTTTTACTCGTTTTACTCGTTTTACTCGTTTTACTCGTTTTACTCGTTTTACTCGTTTTACTCGTTTTACTCGTTTTACTCGTTTTACTCGTTTTACTCGTTTTACTCGTTTTACTCGTTTTACTCGTTTTACTCGTTTTACTCGTTTTACTCGTTTTACTCGTTTTACTCGTTTTACTCGTTTTACTCGTTTTACTCGTTTTACTCGTTTTACTCGTTTTACTCGTTTTACTCGTTTTACTCGTTTTACTCGTTTTACTCGTTTTACTAGTTTTGCTCGTTTTAATCGTTTTACTCGATTTACTCGTTTTACTCGTTTTACTCGTTTTACTCGTTTTACTCGTTTTACTCGTTTTACTAGTTTTACTAGTTTTACTAGTTTTACTAGTTTTACTCGTTTTACTCGTTTTACTCGTTTTACTCGTTTTACTAGTTTTACCCGTTTTACTCGTTTTACTCGTTTTACTTTTTACTCGTTTTGCTCGTTTTACTCGTTTTACTCGTTTTACTCGTTTTACTAGTTTTGCTCGTTTTGCTCGTTTTACTCCTTTTACTAGTTTTACTAGTTTTGCTCGTTTTACTCGTTTTACTCGCTTTACTCGTTTTACTCGATTTACTCGTTTTACTCGTTTTACTCGTTCTACTCGTTCTACTCGTTCTACTCGTTCTACTCGTTCTACTCGTTTTACTCGTTTTACTCGTTTTACTCGTTCTACTCGTTTTACTCGTTTTACTCGTTTTACTCGTTCTACTCGTTTTACTCGTTTTACTCGTTTTACTCGTTTTACTCGTTTTACTCGTTCTACTCGTTCTACTCGTTTACTCGTTTTACTCGTTTTACTCGTTTTACGCGTTTTACTCGTTTTACTCGTTTTACGCGTTTTACTCGTTTTACTCGTTTTACTCGTTTTACTCGTTTTACTCGTTTTACTAGTTTTACTAGTTTTACTCGTTTTACTCGTTTTACTCGTTTTACTCGTTTTACTCGTTTTGCTCGTTTTACTCGTTTTACTCGTTTTACTCGTTTTACGCGTTTTACTCGTTTTACTCGTTTTACTCGTTTTACTCGTTTTACTCGTTTTACTAGTTTTACTCGTTTTACTCGTTTTACTCGTTTTACTCGTTTTACTCGTTTTACTCGTTTTACTCGTTTTGCTCGTTTTACTCGTTTTACTAGTTTTACTAGTTTTGCTCGTTTTACTCGTTTTACTCGTTTTACTCGTTTTACTCGTTTTACTCGTTTTACTCGTTTTACTCGTTTTACTCGTTTTACTCGTTTTACTAGTTTTGCTCGTTTTACTCGTTTTACTCGTTTTACTCGTTCTACTCGTTCTACTCGTTCTACTCGTTTTACTCGTTTTACTCGTTTTACTCGTTTTACTCGTTTTACTCGTTCTACTCGTTTTACTCGTTTTACACGTTTTACTCGTTTTACTCGTTCTACTCGTTCTACTCGTTTTACTCGTTTTACTCGTTTTACGCGTTTTACTCGTTTTACTCGTTTTACGCGTTTTACTCGTTTTACTCGTTTTACTCGTTTTACTCGTTTTACTCGTTTTACTCGTTTTACTCGTTTTACTCGTTTTACTCGTTTTACTCGTTTTACTCGTTTTACTCGTTTTACTAGTTTTACTCGTTTTACTCGTTTTACTCGTTTTACTCGTTTTACTCGTTTTACTCGTTTTACTCGTTTTACTACTTTTACTAGTTTTACTCGTTTTACTCGTTTTACTCGTTTTACTCGTTTTACTCGTTTTACTCGTTTTACTCGTTTTACTCGTTTTACTCGTTTTACTCGTTTTACTCGTTTTACTCGTTTTACTCGTTTTACTCGTTTTACTCGTTTTACTCGTTTTGCTCGTTTTACTCGTTTTACTAGTTTTGCTCGTTTTGCTCGTTTTACTCGTTTTACTAGTTTTACTAGTTTTACTCGTTTTACTCGATTTACTCGTTTTACTCGTTTTACTCGTTTTACTCGTTTTACTCGTTTTACTCGTTTTGCTCGTTTTGCTCGTTTTGCTCGTTTTGCTCGTTTTGCTCGTTTTGCTCGTTTTACTAGTTTTGCTCGTTTTGCTCGTTTTACTAGTTTTACTCGTTTTACTAGTTTTACTCGTTTTACTCGTTTTACTCGTTTTACTCGTTTTGCTCGTTTTGCTCGTGTTACTCGTTTTACTCGTTTTACTCGTATTACTCGTATTACTCGTTTTACTCGTTTTTCTCGTTTTACTCGTTTTACTCGTTTTACTCGTTTTACTCGTTTTACTCGTTTTACTCGTTTTACTCGTTTTACTCGTTTTACTCGTTTTACTCGTTTTACTCGTTTTACTCGTTTTACTCGTTTTACTCGTTTTACTCGTTTTACTCGTTTTACTCGTTTTACTCGTTTCACTCGTTTGACTCGTTTTACTCGTTTTACTCGTTTTACTCGTTTTACTCGTTTTACTCGTTTTACTCGTTTTGCTCGTTTTACTCGTTCTACTCGTTCTACTCGTTTTACTCGTTCTACTCGTTTTACTCGTTTTACTCGTTTTACTCGATTTACTCGTTTTACTCGTTTTACTCGTTTTACTCGTTTTACTCGTTTTACTCGTTTTACTCGTTTTACTCGTTCTACTCGTTCTACTCGTTTTACTCGTTCTACTCGTTCTACTCGTTGTACTCGTTCTACTCGTTCTACTCGTTCTACTCGTTCTACTCGTTTTACTCGTTTTACTCGTTTTACTCGTTTTACTCGTTTTACTCGTTTTACTCGTATTACTCGTATTACTCGTTTTACTCGTTTTACTCGTTCTACTCGTTCTACTCGTTTTACTCGTTCTACTCGTTTTACTCGTTTTACTCGTTCTACTCGTTCTACTCGTTTTACTCGTTCTACTCGTTTTACTCGTTTTACTCGTTTTACTCGTTTTACTCGTTTTACTCGTTTTACTCGATTTACTCGTTTTACTCGTTTTACTCGTTTTACTCGTTTTACTCGTTTTACTCGTTTTACTCGTTTTACTCGTTTTACTCGTTCTACTCGTTCTACTCGTTTTACTCGTTCTACTCGTTCTACTCGTTGTACTCGTTCTACTCGTTCTACTCGTTCTACTCGTTCCACTCGTTTTACTCGTTTTACTCGTTTTACTCGTTTTACTCGTTTTTCTCGTTTTACTCGTTTTACTCGTTTTACTCGTTTTACTCGTTTTACTCGTTTTACTCGTTTTACTAGTTTTGCTCGTTTTACCCGTTTTACTCGTTTTACTCGTTTTACTCGATTTACTCGTTTTACTCGTTTTACTCGTTTTACTCGTTTTACTCGTTTTACTCGTTTTGCTCGTTTTACTAGTTTTGCTCGTTTTACTCGTTTTACTCGTTTTACTCGTTTTACTCGTTTTACTAGTTTTACTCATTTTACTCGTTTTACTCGTTTTACTCGTTTTACTAGTTTTACTCGTTTTACTCGTTTTACTCGTTTTACTCGTTTTACTCGTTTTACTCGTTTTGCTCGTTTTACTCGTTTTACTCGTTTTACTAGTTTTACTAGTTTTGCTCGTTTTGCTCGTTTTACTCGTTTTACTCGTTTTACTCGTTTTACTCGTTTTACTCGTTTTACTCGTTTTACTCGTTTTACTCGTTTTACTCGTTTTACTCGTTTTACTCGTTTTACTCGTTTTACTCGTTTTACTCGTTCTACTCGTTCTACTCGTTTTACTCGTTTTACTCGTTCTACTCGTTGTACTCGTTCTACTCGTTCTACTCGTTCTACTCGTTCTACTCGTTCTACTCGTTCTACTCGTTCTACTCGTTCTACTCGTTCTACTCGTTTTACTCGTTTTACTCGTTTTACTCGTTTTACTCGTTTTTCTCGTGTTACTCGTTTTACTCGTTTTACTCGTTTTACTCGTTTTACTCGTTTTACTCGTTTTACTCGTTTTTCTCGTTTTACTCGTTTTACTCGTTTTACTCGTTTTACTCGTTTTGCTCGTTTTACTCGTTTTACTAGTTTTGCTCGTTTTGCTCGTTTTACTCGTTTTACTAGTTTTACTAGTTTTGCTCGTTTTACCCGTTTTACTCGTTTTACTCGTTTTACTCGATTTACTCGTTTTACTCGTTTTACTCGTTTTACTCGTTTTACTCGTTTTACTCGTTTTGCTCGTTTTACTAGTTTTGCTCGTTTTACTCGTTTTACTCGTTTTACTCGTTTTACTCGTTTTACTCGTTTTACTCGTTTTACTCGTTTTACTCGTTTTACTCGTTTTGCTCGTTTTACTCGTTTTACTCGTTTTACTAGTTTTACTAGTTTTACTAGTTTTGCTCGTTTTACTCGTTTTACTCGTTTTACTCGTTTTACTCGTTTTACTCGTTTTACTCGTTTTACTCGTTTTACTCGTTTTACTCGTTTTACTCGTTTTACTCGTTTTACTCGTTTTACTCGTTTTACTCGTTTTACTCGTTTTACTCGTTTTACTCGTTTTACTCGTTTTACTCGTTTTACTCGTTTTACTCGTTTTACTCGTTTTACTCGTTTTACTCGTTTTACTCGTTTTACTCGTTTTACTCGTTTTACTCGTTTTACTCGTTTTACTCGTTTTACTCGTTTTACTAGTTTTACTAGTTTTGCTCGTTTTAATCGTTTTACTCGATTTACTCGTTTTACTCGTTTTACTCGTTTTACTCGTTTTACTCGTTTTACTCGTTTTACTAGTTTTACTAGTTTTACTAGTTTTACTAGTTTTACTCGTTCTACTCGTTCTACTCGTTTTACTCGTTTTACTCGTTTTACTCGTTTTACTCGTTTTACTCGTTCTACTCGTTTTACTCGTTTTACACGTTTTACTCGTTTTACTCGTTCTACTCGTTCTACTCGTTTACTCGTTTTACTCGTTTTACTCGTTTTACGCGTTTTACTCGTTTTACTCGTTTTACGCGTTTTACTCGTTTTACTCGTTTTACTCGTTTTACTCGTTTTACTCGTTTTACTAGTTTTACTAGTTTTACTCGTTTTACTCGTTTTACTCGTTTTACTCGTTTTACTCGTTTTGCTCGTTTTACTCGTTTTACTCGTTTTACTCGTTTTACGCGTTTTACTCGTTTTACTCGTTTTACTCGTTTTACTCGTTTTACTCGTTTTACTAGTTTTACTCGTTTTACTCGTTTTACTCGTTTTACTCGTTTTACTCGTTTTACTCGTTTTACTCGTTTTGCTCGTTTTACTCGTTTTACTAGTTTTACTAGTTTTGCTCGTTTTACTCGTTTTACTCGTTTTACTCGTTTTACTCGTTTTACTCGTTTTACTCGTTTTACTCGTTTTACTCGTTTTACTCGTTTTACTAGTTTTGCTCGTTTTACTCGTTTTACTCGTTTTACTCGTTCTACTCGTTCTACTCGTTCTACTCGTTTTACTCGTTTTACTCGTTTTACTCGTTTTACTCGTTTTACTCGTTCTACTCGTTTTACTCGTTTTACACGTTTTACTCGTTTTACTCGTTCTACTCGTTCTACTCGTTTTACTCGTTTTACTCGTTTTACGCGTTTTACTCGTTTTACTCGTTTTACGCGTTTTACTCGTTTTACTCGTTTTACTCGTTTTACTCGTTTTACTCGTTTTACTCGTTTTACTCGTTTTACTCGTTTTACTCGTTTTACTCGTTTTACTCGTTTTACTAGTTTTACTCGTTTTACTCGTTTTACTCGTTTTACTCGTTTTACTCGTTTTACTCGTTTTACTAGTTTTGCTCGTTTTACTCGTTTTACTCGTTTTACTAGTTTTGCTCGTTTTACTCGTTTTACTCGTTTTACTCGTTTTACTCGTTTTACTCGTTTTACTCGTTTTACTCGTTTTACTCGTTTTACTCGTTTTACTCGTTTTACTCGTTTTACTCGTTTTACTCGTTTTACTCGTTTTACTCGTTCTACTCGTTCTACTCGTTGTACTCGTTGTACTCGTTGTACTCGTTCTACTCGTTCTACTCGTTCTACTCGTTCTACTCGTTCTACTCGTTCTACTCGTTCTACTCGTTCTACTCGTTCTACTCGTTCTACTCGTTCTACTCGTTCTACTCGTTCTACTCGTTCTACTCGTTCTACTCGTTCTACTCGTTCTACTCGTTCTACTCGTTCTACTCGTTTTACTCGTTTTACTCGTTTTACTCGTTTTACTCGTGTTACTCGTTTTACTCGTTTTACTCGTATTACTCGTATTACTCGTTTTACTCGTTTTACTCGTTTTACTCGTTTTACTCGTTTTACTCGTTTTACTCGTTTACCCGTTTTGCTCGTTTTACTCGTTTTACTCGTTTTACTCGTTTTACTCGTTTTACTCGTTTTACTCGTTTTACTCGTTTTACTCGTTTTACTCGTTTTACTCGTTTTACTCGTTTTACTCGTTTTACTCGTTTTACTCGTTTTACTCGTTTTACTCGTTTTACTCGTTTTACTCGTTTTACTCGTTTTACTCGTTTTACTCGTATTACTCGTTTTACTCGTTTTACTCGTTCTACTCGTTCTACTCGTTCTACTCGTTCTACTCGTTCTACTCGTTCTACTCGTTCTACTCGTTCTACTCGTTCTACTCGTTTTACTCGTTTTACTCGTTTTACTCGTTTTACTCGTTTTACTCGTTTTACTCGTTTTACTCGTTTTACTCGATTTACTCGTTTTACTCGTTTTACTCGTTTTACTCGTTTTACTCGTTTTACTCGTTTTGCTCGTTTTGCTCGTTTTACTCGTTTTACTCGTTTTGCTCGTTTTGCTCGTTTTACTCGTTTTACTCGTTTTACTCGTTTTACTCGTTTTACTCGTTTTACTCGTTTTACTCGTTCTACTCGTTCTACTCGTTCTACTCGTTCTACTCGTTCTACTCGTTCTACTCGTTCTACTCGTTCTACTCGTTCTACTCGTTCTACTCGTTCTACTCGTTCTACTCGTTCTACTCGTTCTACTCGTTCTACTCGTTCTACTCGTTCTACTCGTTTTACTCGTTTTACTCGTTTTACTCGTTTTACTCGTTTTACTCGTTTTACTCGTTTTACTCGTTTTGCTCGTTTTACTAGTTTTGCTCGTTTTACTCGTTTTACTCGTTTTACTCGTTTTACTAGTTTTACTCGTTTTACTCGTTTTACTAGTTTTACTAGTTTTACTCGTTTTACTCGTTTTACTCGTTTTACTCGTTTTACTCGTTTTACTCGTTTTGCTCGTTTTGCTCGTTTTGCTCGTTTTACTCGTTTTACTAGTTTTACTCGTTTTACTCGTTTTACTCGTTTTACTCGTTTCACTCGTTTTACTCGTTTTACTCGTTTTACTCGTTTTACTCGTTTTACTCGTTTTACTCGTTTTACTAGTTTTACTAGTTTTACTAGTTTTGCTCGTTTTACTCGTTTTACTCGTTTTACTCGTTTTACTCGTTTTACTCGTTTTACTCGTTTTACTCGTTTTACTCGTTTTACTCGTTTTACTAGTTTTACTCGTTTTACTCGTTTTACTCGTTCTACTCGTTTTACTCGTTTTACTCGTTTTACTCGTTTTACTCGTTTTACTCGTATTACTCGTTTTACTCGTTCTACTCGTTCTACACGTTCTACTCGTTTTACTCGTTTTACTCGTTTTACTCGTTTTACTCGTTTTACTCGTTCTACTCGTTCTACTCGTTCTACTCGTTCTACTCGTTCTACTCGTTTTACTCGTTTTACTCGTTTTACTCGTTTTACTCGTTTTACTCGTTTTACTCGTTTTACTCGTTTTACTCGTTCTACTCGTTTTACTCGTTTTACACGTTTTACTCGTTTTACTCGTTTTACTCGTTTTACTAGTTTTGCTCGTTTTACTCGTTTTACTCGTTTTACTCGATTTACTCGTTTTACTCGTTTTACTCGTTTTACTCGTTTTACTCGTTTTACTCGTTTTACTCGTTTTACTCGTTTTACTCGTTTTACTCGTATTACTCGTATTACTCGTTTTACTCGTTTTACTCGTTTTACTCGTTTTACTCGTTTTACTCGTTTTACTCGTTTTACTCGATTTACTCGATTTACTCGATTTACTCGATTTACTCGTTTTACTCGTTTTACTCGTTTTACTCGTATTACTCGTTTTACTCGTTTTACTCGTTTTACTCGTTTTACTCGTTTTACTCGTTTTACTCGTTTTACTCGTTTTACTCGTTTTACTCGTTTTACTCGTTTTACTCGTTTTACTCGTTTTACTCGTTTTACTCGTTTTACTAGTTTTGCTCGTTTTACTAGTTTTGCTCGTTTTGCTCGTTTTGCTCGTTTTGCTCGTTTTGCTCGTTTTGCTCGTTTTACTAGTTTTGCTCGTTTTGCTCGTTTTACTCGTTTTACTCGTTTTACTCGTTTTACTCGTTTTACTCGTTTTACTCGTTTTACTCGTTTTACTCGTTTTACTCGTATTACTCGTATTACTCGTATTACTCGTATTACTCGTATTACTCGTTTTACTCGTTTTACTCGTTTTACTCGTTTTACTCGTTCTACTCGTTTTACTCGTTCTACTCGTTCTACTCGTTTTACTCGTTCTACTCGTTTTACTCGTTTTACTCGTTTTACTCGTTTTACTCGTTTTACTCGTTTTACTCGTTTTACTCGTTTTACTCGTTTTACTCGTTTTACTCGATTTACTCGTTTTACTCGTTTTACTCGTTTTACTCGTTTTACTCGTTTTGCTCGTTTTACTCGTTTTGCTCGTTTTACTCGTTTTGCTCGTTTTACTCGTTTTGCTCGTTTTACTCGTTTTACTCGTTTTACTCGTTTTACTCGTTTTACTCGTTTTACTCGTTTTACTCGTTTTACTCGTTTTACTCGTTTTACTCGTTTTACTCGTTTTACTCGTTTTACTCGTTTTACTCGTTCTACTCGTTTTGCTCGTTTTACTCGTTTTACTCGTTTTACTCGTTTTACTAGTTTTACTAGTTTTACTCGTTTTACTCGCTTTACTAGTTTTACTAGTTTTACTCGTTTTACTCGTTTTACTCGTTTTACTCGTTTTACTCGTTTTACTCGTTTTACTCGTTTTGCTCGTTTTACTCGTTTTACTAGTTTTACTAGTTTTGCTCGTTTTACTCGTTTTACTCGTTTTACTCGTTTTACTCGTTTTACTCGTTTTACTCGTTTTACTCGTTTTACTCGTTTTACTCGTTTTACTCGTTTTACTCGTTTTACTCGTTTACCCGTTTTGCTCGTTTTACTCGTTTTACTCGTTTTACTCGTTTTACTCGTTTTACTCGTTTTACTCGTTTTACTCGTTTTACTCGTTTTACTCGTTTTACTCGTTTTACTCGTTTTACTCGTTTTACTCGTTTTACTCGTTTTACTCGTTTTACTCGTTTTACTCGTTTTACTCGTTTTACTCGTTTTACTCGTATTACTCGTATTACTCGTATTACTCGTTTTACTCGTTTTACTCGTTTTACTCGTTTTACTCTTTTAATCGTTTTACTCGTTTTACTCGTTTTACTCGTTTTACTCGTTTTACTCGTTTTACTCGTTTTGCTCGTTTTACTCGTTTTACTAGTTTTACTAGTTTTGCTCGTTTTATTCGTTTTACTCGTTTTACTCGTTTTACTCGTTTTACTCGTTTTACTCGTTTTACTCGTTTTACTCGTTTTACTCGTTTTACTCGTTTTACTCGTTTTACTCGTTCTACTCGTTATACTCGTTTTACTCGTTTTACTCGTTTTACTCGTATTACTCGTTTTACTCGTTTCACTCGTTCTACTCGTTCTACTCGTTCTACTCGTTTTACTCGTTTTACTCGTTTTACTCGTTTTACTCGTTTTACTCGTTTTACTCGTTTTACTCGTTTTACTCGTTTTACTCGTTTTACTCGATTTACTCGTTTTACTCGTTTTACTCGTTTTACTCGTTTTACTCGTTTTACTCGTTTTACTCGTTTTACTCGTTTTACTCGTTTTACTCGTTTTACTCGTTTTACTCGTTCTACTCGTTTTACTCGTTCTACTCGTTCTACTCGTTGTACTCGTTCTACTCGTTCTACTCGTTCTACTCGTTCTACTCGTTCTACTCGTTCTACTCGTTTTACTCGTTTTACTCGTTTTACTCGTTTTACTCGTTTTTCTCGTTTTACTCGTTTTACTCGTTTTACTCGTTTTACTCGTTTTACTCGTTTTACTCGTTTTACTCGTTTTACTCGTTTTTCTCGTTTTTCTCGTTTTACTCGTTTTACTCGTTTTACTCGTTTTACTCGTTTTACTCGTTTTACTCGTTTTACTCGTTTTACTCGTTTTGCTCGTTTTACTCGTTTTACTAGTTTTGCTCGTTTTGCTCGTTTTGCTCGTTTTACTAGTTTTACTAGTTTTGCTCGTTTTACTAGTTTTGCTCGTTTTACTCGTTTTACTCGTTTTACTCGATTTACTCGTTTTACTCGTTTTACTCGTTTTACTCGTTTTACTCGTTTTACTCGTTTTACTCGTTTTACTCGTTTTACTCTTTTAATCGTTTTACTCGTTTTACTCGTTTTACTCGTTTTACTCGTTTTACTCGTTTTACTCGTTTTACTAGTTTTACTAGTTTTGCTCGTTTTACTCGTTTTACTCGTTTTACTCGTTTTACTCGTTTTACTCGTTTTACTCGTTTTACTCGTTTTACTCGTTTTACTCGTTTTACTCGTTTTACTCGTTTTACTCGTTTTACTCGTTTTACTCGTTTTACTCGTTCTACTCGTTATACTCGTTTTACTCGTTTTACTCGTTTTACTCGTATTACTCGTTTCACTCGTTTCACTCGTTCTACTCGTTCTACTCGTTCTACTCGTTTTACTCGTTTTACTCGTTTTACTCGTTTTACTCGTTTTACTCGTTTTACTCGTTTTACTCGTTTTACTCGTTTTACTCGTTTTACTCGATTTACTCGATTTACTCGTTTTACTCGTTTTACTCGTTTTACTCGTTTTGCTCGTTTTACTCGTTTTGCTCGTTTTACTCGTTTTGCTCGTTTTACTCGTTTTGCTCGTTTTACTCGTTTTACTCGTTTTACTCGTTTTACTCGTTTTACTCGTTTTACTCGTTTTACTCGTTTTACTCGTTTTACTCGTTCTACTCGTTTTACTCGTTCTACTCGTTTTACTCGTTCTACTCGTTCTACTCGTTGTACTCGTTCTACTCGTTCTACTCGTTCTACTCGTTCTACTCGTTCTACTCGTTCTACTCGTTCTACTCGTTTTACTCGTTTTACTCGTTTTACTCGTTTTACTCGTTTTACTCGTTTTACTCGTTTTACTCGTTTTTCTCGTTTTACTCGTTTTACTCGTTTTACTCGTTTTACTCGTTTTACTCGTTTTACTCGTTTTACTCGTTTTTCTCGTTTTACTCGTTTTACTCGTTTTACTCGTTTTACTCGTTTTACTCGTTTAACTCGTTTTACTCGTTTTACTCGTTTTACTCGTTTTACTAGTTTTGCTCGTTTTGCTCGTTTTGCTCGTTTTACTAGTTTTACTAGTTTTGCTCGTTTTACTCGTTTTACTCGTTTTACTCGTTTTACTCGTTTTACTCGTTCTACTCGTTATACTCGTTTTACTCGTTTTACTCGTTTTACTCGTATTACTCGTTTTACTCGTTTCACTCGTTCTACTCGTTCTACTCGTTCTACTCGTTTTACTCGTTTTACTCGTTTTACTCGTTTTACTCGTTTTACTCGTTTTACTCGTTTTACTCGTTTTACTCGATTTACTCGTTTTACTCGTTTTACTCGTTTTACTCGTTTTACTCGTTTTGCTCGTTTTACTCGTTTTGCTCGTTTTACTCGTTTTGCTCGTTTTACTCGTTTTGCTCGTTTTACTCGTTTTACTCGTTTTACTCGTTTTACTCGTTTTACTCGTTTTACTCGTTTTACTCGTTTTACTCGTTTTACTCGTTTTACTCGTTTTACTCGTTTTACTCGTTTTACTCGTTTTACTCGTTTTACTCGTTTTACTCGTTCTACTCGTTTTACTCGTTCTACTCGTTCTACTCGTTCTACTCGTTGTACTCGTTCTACTCGTTCTACTCGTTCTACTCGTTCTACTCGTTCTACTCGTTCTACTCGTTCTACTCGTTTTACTCGTTTTACTCGTTTTACTCGTTTTACTCGTTTTTCTCGTTTTACTCGTTTTACTCGTTTTACTCGTTTTACTCGTTTTACTCGTTTTACTCGTTTTACTCGTTTTACTCGTTTTACTCGTTTTACTCGTTTTTCTCGTTTTACTCGTTTTACTCGTTTTACTCGTTTTACTCGTTTTACTCGTTTTACTCGTTTTACTCGTTTTACTCGTTTTACTCGTTTTGCTCGTTTTACTCGTTTTACTAGTTTTGCTCGTTTTGCTCGTTTTGCTCGTTTTACTAGTTTTACTAGTTTTGCTCGTTTTACTCGTTTTACTCGTTTTACTCGATTTACTCGTTTTACTCGTTTTACTCGTTTTACTCGTTTTACTCGTTTTACTCGTTTTACTCGTTTTACTCGTTTTGCTCGTTTTGCTCGTTTTACTAGTTTTGCTCGTTTTACTCGTTTTACTCGTTTTACTCGTTTTACTAGTTTTACTAGTTTTACTCGTTTTACTCGCTTTACTAGTTTTACTAGTTTTACTCGTTTTACTCGTTTTACTCGTTTTGCTCGTTTTACTCGTTTTACTAGTTTTGCTCGTTTTGCTCGTTTTGCTCGTTTTACTAGTTTTACTAGTTTTGCTCGTTTTACTCGTTTTACTCGTTTTACTCGATTTACTCGTTTTACTCGTTTTACTCGTTTTACTCGTTTTACTCGTTTTACTCGTTTTACTCGTTTTGCTCGTTTTGCTCGTTTTACTAGTTTTGCTCGTTTTACTCGTTTTACTCGTTTTACTCGTTTTACTAGTTTTACTAGTTTTACTCGTTTTACTCGCTTTACTAGTTTTACTAGTTTTACTCGTTTTACTCGTTTTACTCGTTTTACTCGTTTTACTCGTTTTACTCGTTTTACTCGTTTTGCTCGTTTTACTCGTTTTACTAGTTTTACTAGTTTTGCTCGTTTTACTCGTTTTACTCGTTTTACTCGTTTTACTCGTTTTACTCGTTTTACTCGTTTTACTCGTTTTACTCGTTTTACTCGTTTTACTCGTTTTACTCGTTTACCCGTTTTGCTCGTTTTACTCGTTTTACTCGTTTTACTCGTTTTACTCGTTTTACTCGTTTTACTCGTTTTACTCGTTTTACTCGTTTTACTCGTTTTACTCGTTTTACTCGTTTTACTCGTTTTACTCGTTTTACTCGTTTTACTCGTTTTACTCGTTTTACTCGTTTTACTCGTTTTACTCGTATTACTCGTATTACTCGTATTACTCGTTTTACTCGTTTTACTCGTTTTACTCGTTTTACTCTTTTAATCGTTTTACTCGTTTTACTCGTTTTACTCGTTTTACTCGTTTTACTCGTTTTACTCGTTTTGCTCGTTTTACTCGTTTTACTAGTTTTACTAGTTTTGCTCGTTTTACTCGTTTTACTCGTTTTACTCGTTTTACTCGTTTTACTCGTTTTACTCGTTTTACTCGTTTTACTCGTTTTACTCGTTTTACTCGTTTTACTCGTTTTACTCGTTTTACTCGTTTTACTCGTTTTACTCGTTTTACTCGTTTTTCTCGTTTTACTCGTTTTACTCGTTTTACTCGTTTTACTAGTTTTACTAGTTTTACTCGTTTTACTCGTTTTACTCGTTTTACTCGTTTTACTTTTTTTATTCGTTTTACTCGTTTTACTCGTTTTACTCGTTTTACTCGTTTTACTCGTTTTACTCGTTTTACTCGTTTTACTCGTTTTTCTCGTTTTACTCGTTTTACTCGTTTTACTCGTTTTACTCGTTTTACTCGTTTTACTCGTTTTACTCGTTTTACTCGTTTTACTAGTTTTACTAGTTTTGCTCGTTTTACTCGTTTTACTCGTTTTACTCGATTTACTCGTTTTACTTGTTTTACTCGTTTTACTCGTTTTACTCGTTTTACTCGTTTTACTCGTTTTACTAGTTTTACTCGTTTTACTCGTTTTACTCGTTTTACTACTTTTACTCGTTTTACTCGTTTTACTCGTTTTACTCGTTTTACTCGTTTTACTCGTTTTACTCGTTTTACTCGTTTTACTCGTTTTACTCGTTCTACTCGTTTTACTCGTTTTACTCGTTTTACTCGTTTTACTCGTTTTACTCGTTTTACTCGTTCTACTCGTTCTACTCGTTCTACTCGTTCTACTCGTTTTACTCGTTTTACTCGTTTTACTCGTTCTACTCGTTTTACTCGTTTTACTAGTTTTGCTCGTTTTGCTCGTTTTACTCGTTTTACTAGTTTTACTAGTTTTGCTCGTTTTACTCGTTTTACTCGTTTTACTCGTTTTACTCGTTTTACTCGATTTACTCGTTTTACTCGTTTTACTCGTTTTACTCGTTTTACTCGTTTTACTCGTTTTACTCGTTTTACTCGTTTTACTCGTTTTACCCATTTTACTAGTTTTACTCGTTTTACTCGTTTTACTAGTTTTACTCGTTTTACTCGTTTTACTCGTTTTACTCGTTTTACTCGTTTTACTCGTTTTACTCGTTTTACTCGTTTTACTCGTTTTACTCGTTTTACTCGTTTTACTCGTTTTACTCGTTTTACTCGTTTTACTCGTTCTACTCGTTTTACTCGTTCTACTCGTTTTACTCGTTTTACTCGTTTTACTCGTTTTACTCGTTTTACTCGTTCTACTCGTTTTACTCGTATTACTCGTTTTACTCGTTTCACTCGTTCTACTCGTTCTACTCGTTCTACTCGTTTTACTCGTTTTACTCGTTTTACTCGTTTTACTCGTTCTACTCGTTTTACTCGTTTTACGCGTTTTACTCGTTTTACTCGTTTTACTCGTTTTACTCGTTTTACTCGTTTTACTAGTTTTACTCGTTTTACTCGTTTTACTCGTTTTACTCGTTTTACTCGTTTTACTCGTTTTGCTCGTTTTACTCGTTTTACTAGTTTTGCTCGTTTTACTCGTTTTACTCGTTTTACTCGTTTTACTCGTTTTACTAGTTTTACTCGTTTTACTAGTTTTACTAGTTTTACTCGTTTTACTCTTTTAATCGTTTTACTCGTTTTACTCGTTTTACTCGTTTTACTCGTTTTACTCGTTTTACTCGTTTTGCTCGTTTTACTCGTTTTACTAGTTTTACTAGTTTTGCTCGTTTTACTCGTTTTACTCGTTTTACTCGTTTTACTCGTTTTACTCGTTTTACTCGTTTTACTCGTTTTACTCGTTTTACTCGTTTTACTCGTTTTACTCGTTTTACTCGTTTTACTCGTTTTACTCGTTTTACTCGTTTTACTCGTTTTACTCGTTTTACTCGTTTTACTCGTTTTACTCGTTTTACTCGTTTTACTCGTTTTACTCGTTTTACTCGTTTTACTCGTTTTACTCGTCTTACTCGTTTTACTCGTCTTACTCGTTTTACTCGTTTTACTCGTTTTACTCGTTTTACTCGTTTTACTCGTTTTACTCGTTTTACTCGTTTTACTAGTTTTACTAGTTTTACTAGTTTTACTAGTTTTACTAGTTTTACTCGATTTACTCGTTTTACTCGTTTTACTCGTTTTACTCGTTTTACTCGTTTTACTCGTTTTACTCGTTTTACTCGTTTTACTCGTTTTACTCGTTTTACTCGTTTTACTCGTTTTACTCGTTCTACTCGTTATACTCGTTTTACTCGTTTTACTCGTTTTACTCGTATTACTCGTTTTACTCGTTTCACTCGTTCTACTCGTTCTACTCGTTCTACTCGTTTTACTCGTTTTACTCGTTTTACTCGTTTTACTCGTTTTACTCGTTTTACTCGTTTTACTCGTTTTACTCGTTTTACTCGATTTACTCGTTTTACTCGTTTTACTCGTTTTACTCGTTTTACTCGTTTTGCTCGTTTTACTCGTTTTGCTCGTTTTACTCGTTTTGCTCGTTTTACTCGTTTTGCTCGTTTTACTCGTTTTACTCGTTTTACTCGTTTTACTCGTTTTACTCGTTTTACTCGTTTTACTCGTTTTACTCGTTTTACTCGTTTTACTCGTTTTACTCGTTTTACTCGTTTTACTCGTTTTACTCGTTTTACTCGTTTTACTCGTTCTACTCGTTTTACTCGTTCTACTCGTTCTACTCGTTCTACTCGTTGTACTCGTTCTACTCGTTCTACTCGTTCTACTCGTTCTACTCGTTCTACTCGTTCTACTCGTTCTACTCGTTCTACTCGTTTTACTCGTTTTACTCGTTTTACTCGTTTTACTCGTTTTTCTCGTTTTACTCGTTTTACTCGTTTTACTCGTTTTACTCGTTTTACTCGTTTTACTCGATTTACTCGTTTTACTCGTTTTACTCGTTTTACTCGTTTTACTCGTTTTACTCGTTTTACTCGTTTTACTCGTTTTACTCGTTTTGCTCGTTTTGCTCGTTTTACACGTTTTACTAGTTTTACTAGTTTTGCTCGTTTTACTCGTTTTACTCGTTTTACTCGATTTACTCGTTTTACTTGTTTTACTCGTTTTACTCGTTTTACTCGTTTTACTCGTTTTACTCGTTTTACTAGTTTTACTCGTTTTACTCGTTTTACTCGTTTTACTACTTTTACTCGTTTTACTCGTTTTACTCGTTTTACTCGTTTTACTCGTTTTACTCGTTTTACTCGTTTTACTCGTTTTACTCGTTTTACTCGTTCTACTCGTTTTACTCGTTTTACTCGTTTTACTCGTTTTACTCGTTTTACTCGTTCTACTCGTTCTACTCGTTCTACTCGTTCTACTCGTTTTACTCGTTTTACTCGTTTTACTCGTTCTACTCGTTTTACTCGTTTTACTAGTTTTGCTCGTTTTGCTCGTTTTACTCGTTTTACTAGTTTTACTAGTTTTGCTCGTTTTACTCGTTTTACTCGTTTTACTCGTTTTACTCGTTTTACTCGATTTACTCGTTTTACTCGTTTTACTCGTTTTACTCGTTTTACTCGTTTTACTCGTTTTACTCGTTTTACTCGTTTTACTCGTTTTACTCGTTTTACCCATTTTACTAGTTTTACTCGTTTTACTCGTTTTACTAGTTTTACTCGTTTTACTCGTTTTACTCGTTTTACTCGTTTTACTCGTTTTACTCGTTTTACTCGTTTTACTCGTTTTACTCGTTTTACTCGTTTTACTCGTTTTACTCGTTTTACTCGTTTTACTCGTTTTACTCGTTTTACTCGTTTTACTCGTTTTACTCGTTTTACTCGTTCTACTCGTTCTACTCGTTCTACTCGTTTTACTCGTTTTACTCGTTTTACTCGTTTTACTCGTTTTACTCGTTCTACTCGTTTTACTCGTATTACTCGTTTTACTCGTTTCACTCGTTCTACTCGTTCTACTCGTTCTACTCGTTTTACTCGTTTTACTCGTTTTACTCGTTTTACTCGTTCTACTCGTTTTACTCGTTTTACGCGTTTTACTCGTTTTACTCGTTTTACTCGTTTTACTCGTTTTACTCGTTTTACTAGTTTTACTCGTTTTACTCGTTTTACTCGTTTTACTCGTTTTACTCGTTTTACTCGTTTTGCTCGTTTTACTCGTTTTACTAGTTTTGCTCGTTTTACTCGTTTTACTCGTTTTACTCGTTTTACTCGTTTTACTAGTTTTACTCGTTTTACTAGTTTTACTAGTTTTACTCGTTTTACTCTTTTAATCGTTTTACTCGTTTTACTCGTTTTACTCGTTTTACTCGTTTTACTCGTTTTACTCGTTTTGCTCGTTTTACTCGTTTTACTAGTTTTACTAGTTTTGCTCGTTTTACTCGTTTTACTCGTTTTACTCGTTTTACTCGTTTTACTCGTTTTACTCGTTTTACTCGTTTTACTCGTTTTACTCGTTTTACTCGTTTTACTCGTTTTACTCGTTTTACTCGTTTTACTCGTTTTACTCGTTTTACTCGTTTTACTCGTTTTACTCGTTTTACTCGTTTTACTCGTTTTACTCGTTTTACTCGTTTTACTCGTTTTACTCGTTTTACTCGTCTTACTCGTCTTACTCGTTTTACTCGTCTTACTCGTTTTACTCGTTTTACTCGTTTTACTCGTTTTACTCGTTTTACTCGTTTTACTCGTTTTACTCGTTTTACTCGTTTTACTCGTTTTACTAGTTTTACTAGTTTTACTAGTTTTACTAGTTTTACTAGTTTTACTCGATTTACTCGTTTTACTCGTTTTACTCGTTTTACTCGTTTTACTCGTTTTACTCGTTTTACTCGTTTTACTCGTCTTACTCGTTTTACTCGTTTTACTCGTTTTACTCGTTTTACTCGTTTTACTCGTTTTACTCGTTTTACTCGTTTTACTCGTTTTACTCGTTTTACTCGTTTTACTCGTTTTACTCGTTTTACTAGTTTTACTAGTTTTGCTCGTTTTACTCGTTTTACTCGTTTTACTCGTTTTACTCGTTTTACTCGTTTTACTCGTTTTACTCGTTTTACTCGTTTTACTCGTTTTACTCGTTTTACTCGTTTTACTCGTTTTACTCGTTTTACTCGTTTTACTCGTTTTACTCGTTTTTCTCGTTTTACTCGTTTTACTCGTTTTACTCGTTTTACTCGTTTTACTAGTTTTACTAGTTTTACTCGTTTTACTCGTTTTGCTCGTTTTACTAGTTTTACTAGTTTTGCTCGTTTTACTCGTTTTACTCGTTTTACTCGTTTTACTCGTTCTACTCGTTATACTCGTTTTACTCGTTTTACTCGTTTTACTCGTATTACTCGTTTTACTCGTTTCACTCGTTCTACTCGTTCTACTCGTTCTACTCGTTTTACTCGTTTTACTCGTTTTACTCGTTTTACTCGTTTTACTCGTTTTACTCGTTTTACTCGTTTTACTCGATTTACTCGTTTTACTCGTTTTACTCGTTTTACTCGTTTTACTCGTTTTGCTCGTTTTACTCGTTTTGCTCGTTTTACTCGTTTTGCTCGTTTTACTCGTTTTGCTCGTTTTACTCGTTTTACTCGTTTTACTCGTTTTACTCGTTTTACTCGTTTTACTCGTTTTACTCGTTTTACTCGTTTTACTCGTTTTACTCGTTTTACTCGTTTTACTCGTTTTACTCGTTTTACTCGTTTTACTCGTTCTACTCGTTTTACTCGTTCTACTCGTTCTACTCGTTCTACTCGTTGTACTCGTTCTACTCGTTCTACTCGTTCTACTCGTTCTACTCGTTCTACTCGTTCTACTCGTTTTACTCGTTTTACTCGTTTTACTCGTTTTACTCGTTTTTCTCGTTTTACTCGTTTTACTCGTTTTACTCGTTTTACTCGTTTTACTCGTTTTACTCGTTTTACTCGTTTTACTCGTTTTTCTCGTTTTACTCGTTTTACTCGTTTTACTCGTTTTACTCGTTTTACTCGTTTTGCTCGTTTTACTCGTTTTACTAGTTTTGCTCGTTTTGCTCGTTTTGCTCGTTTTACTAGTTTTACTAGTTTTGCTCGTTTTACTCGTTTTACTCGTTTTACTCGATTTACTCGTTTTACTCGTTTTACTCGTTTTACTCGTTTTACTCGTTTTACTCGTTTTACTCGTTTTGCTCGTTTTGCTCGTTTTACTAGTTTTGCTCGTTTTACTCGTTTTACTCGTTTTACTCGTTTTACTAGTTTTACTAGTTTTACTCGTTTTACTCGCTTTACTAGTTTTACTAGTTTTACTCGTTTTACTCGTTTTACTCGTTTTACTCGTTTTACTCGTTTTACTCGTTTTACTCGTTTTACTCGTTTTACTAGTTTTACTAGTTTTGCTCGTTTTACTCGTTTTACTCGTTTTACTCGTTTTACTCGTTTTACTCGTTTTACTCGTTTTACTCGTTTTACTCGTTTTACTCGTTTTACTCGTTTTACTCGTTTTACTCGTTTTACTCGTTTACCCGTTTTGCTCGTTTTACTCGTTTTACTCGTTTTACTCGTTTTACTCGTTTTACTCGTTTTACTCGTTTTACTCGTTTTACTCGTTTTACTCGTTTTACTCGTTTTACTCGTTTTACTCGTTTTACTCGTTTTACTCGTTTTACTCGTTTTACTCGTTTTACTCGTTTTACTCGTATTACTCGTATTACTCGTATTACTCGTTTTACTCGTTTTACTCGTTTTACTCGTTTTACTCTTTTAATCGTTTTACTCGTTTTACTCGTTTTACTCGTTTTACTCGTTTTACTCGTTTTGCTCGTTTTACTCGTTTTACTAGTTTTACTAGTTTTGCTCGTTTTACTCGTTTTACTCGTTTTACTCGTTTTACTCCTTTTACTCGTTTTACTCGTTTTACTCGTTTTACTCGTTTTACTCGTTTTACTCGTTTTACTCGTTTTACTCGTTTTACTCGTTTTACTCGTTTTACTCGTTTTACTCGTTTTTCTCGTTTTACTCGTTTTACTCGTTTTACTCGTTTTACTAGTTTTACTAGTTTTACTCGTTTTACTCGTTTTACTCGTTTTACTCGTTTTACTCGTTTTACTCGTTTTACTCGTTTTACTCGTTTTACTCGTTTTACTCGTTTTACTCGTTTTACTCGTTTTACTCGATTTACTCGTTTTACTCGTTTTACTCGTTTTACTCGTTTTACTCGTTTTACTCGTTTTACTCGTTTTACTCGTTTTACTCGTTTTGCTCGTTTTGCTCGTTTTACACGTTTTACTAGTTTTACTAGTTTTGCTCGTTTTACTCGTTTTACTCGTTTTACTCGATTTACTCGTTTTACTTGTTTTACTCGTTTTACTCGTTTTACTCGTTTTACTCGTTTTACTCGTTTTACTAGTTTTACTCGTTTTACTCGTTTTACTCGTTTTACTACTTTTACTCGTTTTACTCGTTTTACTCGTTTTACTCGTTTTACTCGTTTTACTCGTTTTACTCGTTTTACTCGTTTTACTCGTTTTACTCGTTCTACTCGTTTTACTCGTTTTACTCGTTTTACTCGTTTTACTCGTTTTACTCGTTTTACTCGTTCTACTCGTTCTACTCGTTCTACTCGTTCTACTCGTTTTACTCGTTTTACTCGTTTTACTCGTTCTACTCGTTTTACTCGTTTTACTAGTTTTGCTCGTTTTGCTCGTTTTACTCGTTTTACTAGTTTTACTAGTTTTGCTCGTTTTACTCGTTTTACTCGTTTTACTCGTTTTACTCGTTTTACTCGTTTTACTCGATTTACTCGTTTTACTCGTTTTACTCGTTTTACTCGTTTTACTCGTTTTACTCGTTTTACTCGTTTTACTCGTTTTACTCGTTTTACCCATTTTACTAGTTTTACTCGTTTTACTCGTTTTACTAGTTTTACTCGTTTTACTCGTTTTACTCGTTTTACTCGTTTTACTCGTTTTACTCGTTTTACTCGTTTTACTCGTTTTACTCGTTTTACTCGTTTTACTCGTTTTACTCGTTTTACTCGTTTTACTCGTTTTACTCGTTTTACTCGTTTTACTCGTTTTACTCGTTTTACTCGTTTTACTCGTTCTACTCGTTTTACTCGTTTTACTCGTTTTACTCGTTTTACTCGTTTTACTCGTTTTACTCGTTTTACTCGTATTACTCGTTTTACTCGTTTCACTCGTTCTACTCGTTCTACTCGTTCTACTCGTTTTACTCGTTTTACTCGTTTTACTCGTTTTACTCGTTCTACTCGTTTTACTCGTTTTACTCGTTTTACTCGTTTTACTCGTTTTACTCGTTCTACTCGTTCTACTCGTTTTACTCGTTTTACTCGTTTTACTCGTTTTACGCGTTTTACTCGTTTTACTCGTTTTACGCGTTTTACTCGTTTTACTCGTTTTACTCGTTTTACTCGTTTTACTCGTTTTACTAGTTTTACTCGTTTTACTCGTTTTACTCGTTTTACTCGTTTTACTCGTTTTACTCGTTTTACTCGTTTTGCTCGTTTTACTCGTTTTACTAGTTTTGCTCGTTTTACTCGTTTTACTCGTTTTACTCGTTTTACTCGTTTTACTAGTTTTACTCGTTTTACTAGTTTTACTAGTTTTACTCGTTTTACTCTTTTAATCGTTTTACTCGTTTTACTCGTTTTACTCGTTTTACTCGTTTTACTCGTTTTACTCGTTTTGCTCGTTTTACTCGTTTTACTAGTTTTACTAGTTTTGCTCGTTTTACTCGTTTTACTCGTTTTACTCGTTTTACTCGTTTTACTCGTTTTACTCGTTTTACTCGTTTTACTCGTTTTACTCGTTTTACTCGTTTTACTCGTTTTACTCGTTTTACTCGTTTTACTCGTTTTACTCGTTTTACTCGTTTTACTCGTTTTACTCGTTTTACTCGTTTTACTCGTTTTACTCGTTTTACTCGTTTTACTCGTTTTACTCGTCTTACTCGTTTTACTCGTTTTACTCGTTTTACTCGTTTTACTCGTTTTACTCGTTTTACTCGTTTTACTCGTTTTACTCGTTTTACTCGTTTTACTAGTTTTACTAGTTTTACTAGTTTTACTAGTTTTACTCGATTTACTCGTTTTACTCGTTTTACTCGTTTTACTCGTTTTACTCGTTTTACTCGTTTTACTCGTTTTACTCGTTTTACTCGTTTTACTCGTTTTACTCGTTTTACTCGTTTTACTCGTTTTACTCGTTTTACTCGTTTTACTCGTTTTACTCGTTTTACTCGTTTTACTCGTTTTACTCGTTTTACTCGTTTTACTCGTTTTACTCGTTTTACTCGTTTTACTCGTTTTACTCGTTTTACTCGTTTTACTCGTTTTACTCGTTTTACTCGTTTTACTCGTTTTACTCGTTTTACTCGTTTTACTCGTTTTACTCGTTTTACTCGTTTTACTCGTTTTTCTCGTTTTACTCGTTTTACTCGTTTTACTCGTTTTACTAGTTTTACTCGTTTTACTCGTTTTACTCGTTTTACTCGTTTTACTCGTTTTACTCGTTTTACTCGTTTTACTCGTTTTTCTCGTTTTACTCGTTTTACTCGTTTTACTCGTTTTACTAGTTTTACTAGTTTTACTCGTTTTACTCGTTTTACTCGTTTTACTCGTTTTACTCGTTTTACTTTTTTTACTCGTTTTACTCGTTTTACTCGTTTTTCTCGTTTTACTCGTTTTACTCGTTTTACTCGTTTTACTCGTTTTACTCGTTTTACTCGTTTTACTCGTTTTGCTCGTTTTGCTCGTTTTACACGTTTTACTAGTTTTACTAGTTTTGCTCGTTTTACTCGTTTTACTCGTTTTACTCGTTTTACTCGTTTTACTCGTTTTACTCGTTTTACTCGTTTTACTCGTTTTACTCGTTTTACTCGTTTTACTCGATTTACTCGTTTTACTCGTTTTACTCGTTTTACTCGTTTTACTCGTTTTACTCGTTTTACTCGTTTTACTCGTTTTACTCGTTTTACTCGTTTTACTCGTTTTACTCGTTTTGCTCGTTTTGCTCGTTTTACACGTTTTACTAGTTTTACTAGTTTTGCTCGTTTTACTCGTTTTACTCGTTTTACTCGATTTACTCGTTTTACTCGTTTTACTCGTTTACTCGTTTTACTCGTTTTACTCGTTTTACTCGTTTTACTCGTTTTACTCGTTTTACTCGTTTTACTCGTTTTACTACTTTTACTCGTTTTACTCGTTTTACTCGTTTTACTCGTTTTACTCGTTTTACTCGTTTTACTCGTTCTACTCGTTCTACTCGTTTTACTCGTTTTACTCGTTTTACTCGTTTTACTCGTTTTACTCGTTCTACTCGTTCTACTCGTTCTACTCGTTCTACTCGTTTTACTCGTTTTACTCGTTTTACTCGTTCTACTCGTTTTACTCGTTTTACTAGTTTTGCTCGTTTTGCTCGTTTTGCTCGTTTTACTCGTTTTACTAGTTTTACTAGTTTTGCTCGTTTTACTCGTTTTACTCGTTTTACTCGTTTTACTCGTTTTACTCGATTTACTCGTTTTACTCGTTTTACTCGTTTTACTCGTTTTACTCGTTTTACTCGTTTTACTCGTTTTACTCGTTTTACTCGTTTTACTCGTTTTACTCGTTTTACTCGTTTTACCCATTTTACTAGTTTTACTCGTTTTACTCGTTTTACTAGTTTTACTCGTTTTACTCGTTTTACTCGTTTTACTCGTTTTACTCGTTTTACTCGTTTTACTCGTTTTACTCGTTTTACTCGTTTTACTCGTTTTACTCGTTTTACTCGTTTTACTCGTTTTACTCGTTTTACTCGTTTTACTCGTTTTACTCGTTTTACTCGTTTTACTCGTTTTACTCGTTTTACTCGTTCTACTCGTTATACTCGTTATACTCGTTTTACTCGTTTTACTCGTATTACTCGTTTTACTCGTTTTACTCGTTTCACTCGTTCTACTCGTTCTACTCGTTCTACTCGTTCTACTCGTTTTACTCGTTTTACTCGTTTTACTCGTTTTACTCGTTTTACTCGTTCTACTCGTTCTACTCGTTTTACTCGTTTTACTCGTTTTACTCGCTTTACGCGTTTTACTCGTTTTACTCGTTTTACGCGTTTTACTCGTTTTACTCGTTTTACTCGTTTTACTCGTTTTACTCGTTTTACTAGTTTTACTCGTTTTACTCGTTTTACTCGTTTTACTCGTTTTACTCGTTTTACTCGTTTTGCTCGTTTTACTCGTTTTACTAGTTTTGCTCGTTTTACTCGTTTTACTCGTTTTACTCGTTTTACTCGTTTTACTAGTTTTACTCGTTTTACTAGTTTTACTAGTTTTACTCGTTTTACTCTTTTAATCGTTTTACTCGTTTTACTCGTTTTACTCGTTTTACTCGTTTTACTCGTTTTACTCGTTTTGCTCGTTTTACTCGTTTTACTAGTTTTACTAGTTTTGCTCGTTTTACTCGTTTTACTCGTTTTACTCGTTTTACTCGTTTTACTCGTTTTACTCGTTTTACTCGTTTTACTCGTTTTACTCGTTTTACTCGTTTTACTCGTTTTACTCGTTTTACTCGTTTTACTCGTTTTACTCGTTTTACTCGTTTTACTCGTTTTACTCGTTTTACTCGTTTTACTCGTTTTACTCGTTTTACTCGTTTTACTCGTTTTACTCGTTTTACTCGTCTTACTCGTTTTACTCGTTTTACTCGTTTTACTCGTTTTACTCGTTTTACTCGTTTTACTCGTTTTACTCGTTTTACTCGTTTTACTCGTTTTACTCGTTTTACTAGTTTTACTAGTTTTACTAGTTTTGCTCGTTTTACTCGTTTTACTCGATTTACTCGTTTTACTCGTTTTACTCGTTTTACTCGTTTTACTCGTTTTACTCGTTTTACTCGTATTACTCGTTTTACTCGTTTTACTCGTTTTAGTCGTTTTACTCGTTTTACTCGTTTTACTCGTTTTACTCGTTTTACTCGTTTTACTCGTTTTACTCGTTTTACTCGTTTTACTCGTTTTACTCGTTTTACTCGTTTTGCTCGTTTTGCTCGTTTTGCTCGTTTTGCTCGTTTTGCTCGTTTTGCTCGTTTTGCTCGTTTTGCTCGTTTTGCTCGTTTTGCTCGTTTTGCTCGTTTTACTCGTTTTACTAGTTTTACTCGTTTTACTAGTTTTACTCGTTTTACTCGTTTTACTCGTTTTACTCGTTTTACTCGTGTTACTCGTTTTACTCGTTTTACTCGTATTACTCGTATTACTCGTTTTACTCGTTTTACTCGTTTTACTCGTTTTACTCGTTTTACTCGTTTTACTCGTTTTACTCGTTTTACTCGTTTTCTCGTTTTACTCGTTTTACTCGTTTTACTCGTTTTACTCGTTTTACTCGTTTTACTCGTTTTACTCGTTTTACTCGTTTTACTCGTTTTACTCGTTTTACTCGTTTTACTCGTTTTACTCGTATTACTCGTATTACTCGTATTACTCGTATTACTCGTTTTACTCGTTTTACTCGTTTTACTCGTTTTACTCGTTCTACTCGTTCTACTCGTTCTACTCGTTCTACTCGTTCTACTCGTTCTACTCGTTCTACTCGTTCTACTCGTTTTACTCGTTCTACTCGTTTTACTCGTTCTACTCGTTTTACTCGTTTTACTCGTTTTACTCGTTTTACTCGTTTTGCTCGTTTTACTCGTTTTGCTCGTTTTACTCGTTTTACTCGTTTTACTCGTTTTACTCGTTTTACTCGTTTTACTCGTTTTACTCGTTTTACTCGTTTTACTCGTTTTACTCGTTTTACTCGTTTTACTCGTTTTACTCGTTTTACTCGTTTTACTCGTTTTACTCGTTTTACTCGTTTTACTCGTTTTACTCGTTTTACTCGTTTTACTCGTTTTACTCGTTCTACTCGTTCTACTCGTTTTACTCGTTCTACTCGTTCTACTCGTTCTACTCGTTCTACTCGTTGTACTCGTTCTACTCGTTCTACTCGTTCTACTCGTTCTACTCGTTCTACTCGTTCTACTCGTTCTACTCGTTCTACTCGTTCTACTCGTTTTACTCGTTTTACTCGTTTTACTCGTTTTACTCGTTTTACTCGTTTTTCTCGTTTTACTCGTTTTACTCGTTTTACTCGTTTTACTCGTTTTACTCGTTTTTCTCGTTTTACTCGTTTTACTCGTTTTACTCGTTTTACTCGTTTTACTCGTTTTACTCGTTTTACTCGTTTTACTCGTTTTACTCGTTTTACTCGTTTTACTCGTTTTACTCGTTTTACTCGTTTTACTCGTTTTACTCGTTTTACTCGTTTTACTCGTTTTACTCGTTTACCCGTTTTGCTCGTTTTACTCGTTTTACTCGTTTTACTCGTTTTACTCGTTTTACTCGTTTTACTCGTTTTACTCGTTTTACTCGTTTTACTCGTTTTACTCGTTTTACTCGTTTTACTCGTTTTACTCGTTTTACTCGTTTTACTCGTTTTACTCGTTTTACTCGTATTACTCGTATTACTCGTATTACTCGTTTTACTCGTTTTACTCGTTTTACTCGTTTTACTCTTTTAATCGTTTTACTCGTTTTACTCGTTTTACTCGTTTTACTCGTTTTACTCGTTTTACTCGTTTTGCTCGTTTTACTCGTTTTACTAGTTTTACTAGTTTTGCTCGTTTTACTCGTTTTACTCGTTTTACTCGTTTTACTCCTTTTACTCGTTTTACTCGTTTTACTCGTTTTACTCGTTTTACTCGTTTTACTCGTTTTACTCGTTTTACTCGTTTTACTCGTTTTACTCGTTTTACTCGTTTTACTCGTTTTTCTCGTTTTACTCGTTTTACTCGTTTTACTCGTTTTACTAGTTTTACTAGTTTTACTCGTTTTACTCGTTTTACTCGTTTTACTCGTTTTACTCGTTTTACTCGTTTTACTCGTTTTACTCGTTTTACTCGTTTTACTCGTTTTACTCGTTTTACTCGATTTACTCGTTTTACTCGTTTTACTCGTTTTACTCGTTTTACTCGTTTTACTCGTTTTACTCGTTTTACTCGTTTTACTCGTTTTGCTCGTTTTGCTCGTTTTACACGTTTTACTAGTTTTACTAGTTTTGCTCGTTTTACTCGTTTTACTCGTTTTACTCGATTTACTCGTTTTACTTGTTTTACTCGTTTTACTCGTTTTACTCGTTTTACTCGTTTTACTCGTTTTACTAGTTTTACTCGTTTTACTCGTTTTACTCGTTTTACTACTTTTACTCGTTTTACTCGTTTTACTCGTTTTACTCGTTTTACTCGTTTTACTCGTTTTACTCGTTTTACTCGTTTTACTCGTTTTACTCGTTCTACTCGTTTTACTCGTTTTACTCGTTTTACTCGTTTTACTCGTTTTACTCGTTTTACTCGTTTTACTCGTTCTACTCGTTCTACTCGTTCTACTCGTTCTACTCGTTTTACTCGTTTTACTCGTTTTACTCGTTCTACTCGTTTTACTCGTTTTACTAGTTTTGCTCGTTTTGCTCGTTTTACTCGTTTTACTAGTTTTACTAGTTTTGCTCGTTTTACTCGTTTTACTCGTTTTACTCGTTTTACTCGTTTTACTCGATTTACTCGTTTTACTCGTTTTACTCGTTTTACTCGTTTTACTCGTTTTACTCGTTTTACTCGTTTTACTCGTTTTACTCGTTTTACCCATTTTACTAGTTTTACTCGTTTTACTCGTTTTACTAGTTTTACTCGTTTTACTCGTTTTACTCGTTTTACTCGTTTTACTCGTTTTACTCGTTTTACTCGTTTTACTCGTTTTACTCGTTTTACTCGTTTTACTCGTTTTACTCGTTTTACTCGTTTTACTCGTTTTACTCGTTTTACTCGTTTTACTCGTTTTACTCGTTTTACTCGTTTTACTCGTTCTACTCGTTTTACTCGTTTTACTCGTTTTACTCGTTTTACTCGTTTTACTCGTTTTACTCGTTTTACTCGTATTACTCGTTTTACTCGTTTCACTCGTTCTACTCGTTCTACTCGTTCTACTCGTTTTACTCGTTTTACTCGTTTTACTCGTTTTACTCGTTTTACTCGTTTTACTCGTTCTACTCGTTTTACTCGTTTTACTCGTTTTACTCGTTTTACTCGTTTTACTCGTTCTACTCGTTCTACTCGTTTTACTCGTTTTACTCGTTTTACTCGTTTTACGCGTTTTACTCGTTTTACTCGTTTTACGCGTTTTACTCGTTTTACTCGTTTTACTCGTTTTACTCGTTTTACTCGTTTTACTAGTTTTACTCGTTTTACTCGTTTTACTCGTTTTACTCGTTTTACTCGTTTTACTCGTTTTACTCGTTTTGCTCGTTTTACTCGTTTTACTAGTTTTGCTCGTTTTACTCGTTTTACTCGTTTTACTCGTTTTACTCGTTTTACTAGTTTTACTCGTTTTACTAGTTTTACTAGTTTTACTCGTTTTACTCTTTTAATCGTTTTACTCGTTTTACTCGTTTTACTCGTTTTACTCGTTTTACTCGTTTTACTCGTTTTGCTCGTTTTACTCGTTTTACTAGTTTTACTAGTTTTGCTCGTTTTACTCGTTTTACTCGTTTTACTCGTTTTACTCGTTTTACTCGTTTTACTCGTTTTACTCGTTTTACTCGTTTTACTCGTTTTACTCGTTTTACTCGTTTTACTCGTTTTACTCGTTTTACTCGTTTTACTCGTTTTACTCGTTTTACTCGTTTTACTCGTTTTACTCGTTTTACTCGTTTTACTCGTTTTACTCGTTTTACTCGTTTTACTCGTTTTACTCGTCTTACTCGTTTTACTCGTTTTACTCGTTTTACTCGTTTTACTCGTTTTACTCGTTTTACTCGTTTTACTCGTTTTACTCGTTTTACTCGTTTTACTAGTTTTACTAGTTTTACTAGTTTTACTAGTTTTACTCGATTTACTCGTTTTACTCGTTTTACTCGTTTTACTCGTTTTACTCGTTTTACTCGTTTTACTCGTTTTACTCGTTTTACTCGTTTTACTCGTTTTACTCGTTTTACTCGTTTTACTCGTTTTACTCGTTTTACTCGTTTTACTCGTTTTACTCGTTTTACTCGTTTTACTCGTTTTACTCGTTTTACTCGTTTTACTCGTTTTACTCGTTTTACTCGTTTTACTCGTTTTACTCGTTTTACTAGTTTTGCTCGTTTTACTCGTTTTACTCGTTTTACTCGTTTTACTAGTTTTGCTCGTTTTGCTCGTTTTACTCGTTTTACTAGTTTTACTAGTTTTGCTCGTTTTACTCGTTTTACTCGTTTTACTCGTTTTACTCGTTTTACTCGTTTTACGCGTTTTACTCGTTTTACTCGTTTTACTCGTTTTACTAGTTTTACTAGTTTTACTCGTTTTACTCGTTTTACTAGTTTTACTCGTTTTACTCGTTTTACTCGTTTTACTCGTTTTACTCGTTTTACTCGTTTTACTCGTTTTACTCGTTTTACTCGTTTTACTCGTTTTACTCGTTTTACTCGTTTTACTCGTTTTACTCGTTTTACTCGTTTTACTCGTATTACTCGTTTTACTCGTTTTACTAGTTTTACTCGTATTACTCGTATTACTCGTTTTACTCGTTTTACTCGTTTTACTCGTTTTACTCGTTTTACTCGTTTTACTAGTTTTACTAGTTTTACTCGTTTTACTCGTTTTACTCGTTTTACTTTTTTTACTCGTTTTACTCGTTTTACTCGTTTTGCTCGATTTGCTCATTTTACACGTTTTACTAGTTTTACTAGTTTTGCTCGTTTTACTCGTTTTACTCGTTTTACTCGATTTACTCGTTTTACTTGTTTTACTCGTTTTACTCGTTTTACTCGTTTTACTCGTTTTACTCGTTTTACTCGTGTTACTCGTTTTACTCGTTTTACTCGTATTACTCGTATTACTCGTTTTACTCGTTTTACTCGTTTTACTCGTTTTACTCGTTTACCCGTTTTGCTCGTTTTACTCGTTTTACTCGTTTTACTCGTTTTACTCGTTTTACTCGTTTTCTCGTTTTACTCGTTTTACTCGTTTTACTCGTTTTACTCGTTTTACTCGTTTTACTCGTTTTACTCGTTTTACTCGTTTTACTCGTTTTACTCGTTTTACTCGTTTTACTCGTTTTACTCGTTTTACTCGTATTACTCGTATTACTCGTATTACTCGTATTACTCGTTTTACTCGTTTTACTCGTTTTACTCGTTCTACTCGTTCTACTCGTTCTACTCGTTCTACTCGTTCTACTCGTTCTACTCGTTCTACTCGTTTTACTCGTTCTACTCGTTTTACTCGTTCTACTCGTTTTACTCGTTTTACTCGTTTTACTCGTTTTACTCGTTTTACTCGTTTTGCTCGTTTTGCTCGTTTTACTCGTTTTACTCGTTTTACTCGTTTTACTCGTTTTACTCGTTTTACTCGTTTTACTCGTTTTACTCGTTTTACTCGTTTTACTCGTTTTACTCGTTTTACTCGTTTTACTCGTTTTACTCGTTTTACTCGTTTTACTCGTTTTACTCGTTTTACTCGTTTTACTCGTTCTACTCGTTTTACTCGTTCTACTCGTTCTACTCGTTCTACTCGTTCTACTCGTTCTACTCGTTGTACTCGTTCTACTCGTTCTACTCGTTCTACTCGTTCTACTCGTTCTACTCGTTCTACTCGTTCTACTCGTTTTACTCGTTTTACTCGTTTTACTCGTTTTACTCGTTTTTCTCGTTTTACTCGTTTTACTCGTTTTACTCGTTTTACTCGTTTTACTCGTTTTTCTCGTTTTACTCGTTTTACTCGTTTTACTCGTTTTACTCGTTTTACTCGTTTTACTCGTTTTACTCGTTTTACTCGTTTTACTCGTTTTGCTCGTTTTGCTCGTTTTACTTGTTTTACTAGTTTTGCTCGTTTTGCTCGTTTTACTCGTTTTACTAGTTTTACTAGTTTTGCTCGTTTTACTCGTTTTACTCGTTTTACTCGATTTACTCGTTTTACTCGTTTTACTCGTTTTACTCGTTTTACTCGTTTTACTCGTTTTACTCGTTTTACTCGTTTTGCTCGTTTTACTAGTTTTGCTCGTTTTACTCGTTTTACTCGTTTTACTCGTTTTACTCGTTTTACTAGTTTTACTCGTTTTACTCGTTTTACTAGTTTTACTAGTTTTACTCGTTTTACTCGTTTTACTCGTTTTGCTCGTTTTACTCGTTTTACTAGTTTTACTAGTTTTACTCGTTTTACTCGTTTTACTCGTTTTACTCGTTTTACTCGTTTTACTCGTTTTACTCGTTTTACTCGTTTTACTCGTTTTACTCGTTTTACTCGTTTTACTCGTTTTACTAGTTTTACTAGTTTTACTAGTTTTGCTCGTTTTACTCGTTTTACTCGATTTACTCGTTTTACTCGTTTTACTCGTTTTACTCGTTTTACTCGTTTTGCTCGTTTTACTCGTTTTACTCGTTTTACTAGTTTTACTAGTTTTACTCGTTTTACTCGTTTTACTCGTTTTACTCGTTTTACTCGTTTTACTCGTTTTACTCGTTTTACTCGTTTTACTCGTTTTACTCGTTTTACTCGTTTTACTCGTTTTACTCGTTTTACTCGTTTTACTAGTTTTGCTCGTTTTACTCGTTTTACTCGTATTACTCGTTTTACTAGTTTTGCTCGTTTTGCTCGTTTTACTCGTTTTACTAGTTTTACTAGTTTTGCTCGTTTTACTCGTTTTACTCGTTTTACTCGTTTTACTCGTTTTACGCGTTTTACTCGTTTTACTCGTTTTACTCGTTTTACTAGTTTTACTAGTTTTACTCGTTTTACTCGTTTTACTAGTTTTACTCGTTTTACTCGTTTTACTCGTTTTACTCGTTTTACTCGTTTTACTCGTTTTACTCGTTTTACTCGTTTTACTCGTTTTACTCGTTTTACTCGTTTTACTCGTTTTACTCGTTTTACTCGTTTTACTCGTATTACTCGTATTACTCGTTTTACTAGTTTTACTCGTATTACTCGTATTACTCGTTTTACTCGTTTTACTCGTTTTACTCGTTTTACTCGTTTTACTCGTTTTACTAGTTTTACTAGTTTTACTCGTTTTACTCGTTTTACTCGTTTTACTCGTTTTACTTTTTTTACTCGTTTTACTCGTTTTACTCGTTTTACTCGTTTTACTCGTTTTACTCGTTTTACTCGATTTACTCGTTTTACTCGTTTTACTCGTTTTACTCGTTTTACTCGTTTTACTCGTTTTGCTCGTTTTGCTCGTTTTACACGTTTTACTAGTTTTACTAGTTTTGCTCGTTTTACTCGTTTTACTCGTTTTACTCGATTTACTCTTTTTACTGGTTTTACTCGTTTTACTCGTTTTACTCGTTTTACTCGTTTTACTCGTTTTACTAGTTTTACTCGTTTTACTCGTTTTACTCGTTTTACTACTTTTACTCGTTTTACTCGTTTTACTCGTTTTACTCGTTTTACTCGTTTTACTCGTTTTACTCGTTTTACTCGTTTTACTCGTTCTACTCGTTTTACTCGTTTTACTCGTTTTACTCGTTTTACTCGTTTTACTCGTTTTACTCGTTCTACTCGTTCTACTCGTTTTACTCGTTCTACTCGTTCTACTCGTTCTACTCGTTTTACTCGTTTTACTCGTTTTACTCGTTCTACTCGTTTTACTCGTTTTACTAGTTTTGCTCGTTTTGCTCGTTTTACTCGTTTTACTAGTTTTACTAGTTTTGCTCGTTTTACTCGTTTTACTCGTTTTACTCGTTTTACTCGTTTTACTCGATTTACTCGTTTTACTCGTTTTACTCGTTTTACTCGTTTTACTCGTTTTACTCGTTTTACTCGTTTTACTCGTTTTACCCATTTTACTAGTTTTACTCGTTTTACTCGTTTTACTAGTTTTACTCGTTTTACTCGTTTTACTCGTTTTACTCGTTTTACTCGTTTTACTCGTTTTACTCGTTTTACTCGTTTTACTCGTTTTACTCGTTTTACTCGTTTTACTCGTTTTACTCGTTTTACTCGTTTTACTCGTTTTACTCGTTTTACTCGTTTTACTCGTTTTACTCGTTTTACTCGTTTTACTAGTTTTACTCGTTTTACTCGTTTTACTCGTTTTACTCGTTTTACTCGTTTTACTAGTTTTGCTCGTTTTACTCGTTTTACTCGTTTTACTCGTTTTACTAGTTTTGCTCGTTTTACTCGTTTTGCTCGTTTTACTCGTTTTACTCGTTTTACTCGTTTTACTAGTTTTACTCGTTTTACTCGTTTTACTCGTTTTACTCGTTTTACTCGTTTTACTCGTTTTACTCGTTTTACTCGTTTTACTCGTTTTACTCGTTTTACTCGTTTTACTCGTTTTACTCGTTTTACTCGTTTTACTCGTTTTACTCGTTTTACTCGTTTTACTAGTTTTACTAGTTTTACTAGTTTTGCTCGTTTTACTCGTTTTACTCGTTTTACTCGTTTTACTCGATTTACTCGATTTACTCGTTTTACTCGTTTTACTCGTTTTACTCGTTTTACTCGTTTTACTCGTTTTACTCGTTTTACTCGTATTACTCGTTTTACTCGTTTTACTCGTTTTACTCGTTTTACTCGTTTTACTCGTTTTACTCGTTTTACTCGTTTTACTCGTTTTACTCGTTTTACTCGTTTTACTCGTTTTACTCGTTTTACTCGTTTTACTCGTTTTACTCGTTTTACTAGTTTTACTCGTTTTACTCGTTTTACTCGTTTTACTCGTTTTGCTCGTTTTACTCGTTTTACTCGTTTTACTCGTTTTACTCGTATTACTCGTATTACTCGTATTACTCGTATTACTCGTTTTACTCGTTTTACTTGTTTTACTCGTTTTACTCGTTTTACTAGTTTTGCTCGTTTTACTCGTTTTACTAGTTTTGCTCGTTTTACTCGTTTTACTCGTTTTACTCGTTTTACTCGATTTACTCGTTTTACTCGTTTTACTCGTTTTACTCGTTTTACTCGTTTTACTCGTTTTACTCGTTTTGCTCGTTTTACTAGTTTTGCTCGTTTTACTCGTTTTACTCGTTTTACTCGTTTTACTCGTTTTACTAGTTTTACTCGTTTTACTCGTTTTACTCGTTTTACTAGTTTTACTAGTTTTACTCGTTTTACTCGTTTTACTCGTTTTACTCGTTTTACTCGTTTTACTCGTTTTACTCGTTTTACTCGTTTTGCTCGTTTTGCTCGTTTTACTCGTTTTACTAGTTTTACTAGTTTTGCTCGTTTTACTCGTTTTACTCGTTTTACTCGTTTTACTCGTTTTACTCGTTTTACTCGTTTTACTCGTTTTACTCGTTTTACTCGTTTTACTCGTTTTACTCGTTTTACTCGTTTTACTCGTTTTACTCGTTTTACTCGTTTTACTCGTTTTACTCGTTTTACTCGTATTACTCGTTTTACTCGTTTTACTCGTTTTACTCGTATTACTCGTTTTACTCGTTTTACTCGTTTTACTCGTTTTACTCGTTTTAGTCGTTTTACTCGTTTTAGTCGTTTTACTCGTTTTACTCGTTTTACTCGTTTTACTCGTTTTACTCGTGTTACTCGTTTTACTCGTTTTACTCGTATTACTCGTATTACTCGTTTTACTCGTTTTACTCGTTTTACTCGTTTTACTCGTTTACCCGTTTTGCTCGTTTTACTCGTTTTACTCGTTTTACTCGTTTTACTCGTTTTACTCGTTTTACTCGTTTTACTCGTTTTACTCGTTTTACTCGTTTTACTCGTTTTACTCGTTTTACTCGTTTTACTCGTTTTACTCGTTTTACTCGTTTTACTCGTTTTACTCGTTTTACTCGATTTACTCGTTTTACTCGTTTTACTCGTTTTACTCGTTTTACTCGTTTTGCTCGTTTTGCTCGTTTTACTCGTTTTACTCGTTTTACTCGTTTTACTCGTTTTACTCGTTTTACTCGTTTTACTCGTTCTACTCGTTTTACTCGTTCTACTCGTTCTACTCGTTGTACTCGTTCTACTCGTTCTACTCGTTCTACTCGTTCTACTCGTTCTACTCGTTCTACTCGTTCTACTCGTTTTACTCGTTTTACTCGTTTTACTCGTTTTACTCGTTTTTCTCGTTTTACTCGTTTTACTCGTTTTACTCGTTTTACTCGTTTTACTCGTTTTTCTCGTTTTACTCGTTTTACTCGTTTTACTCGTTTTACTCGTTTTACTCGTTTTACTCGTTTTGCTCGTTTTACTTGTTTTACTAGTTTTGCTCGTTTTACTCGTTTTACTAGTTTTACTAGTTTTGCTCGTTTTACTCGTTTTACTCGTTTTACTCGTTTTACTCGTTTTACTCGTTTTACTCGTTTTACTCGTTCTACTCGTTCTACTCGTTTTACTCGTTCTACTCGTTCTACTCGTTCTACTCGTTGTACTCGTTCTACTCGTTCTACTCGTTCTACTCGTTCTACTCGTTCTACTCGTTCTACTCGTTCTACTCGTTCTACTCGTTCTACTCGTTCTACTCGTTCTACTCGTTTTACTCGTTTTACTCGTTTTACTCGTTTTACTCGTTTTTCTCGTTTTACTCGTTTTACTCGTTTTACTCGTTTTACTCGTTTTACTCGATTTACTCGTTTTACTCGTTTTACTCGTTTTACTCGTTTTACTCGTTTTACTCGTTTTACTCGTTTTACTCGTTTTGCTCGTTTTGCTCGTTTTACTCGTTTTACTCGTTTTACTCGTTTTACTCGTTTTACTCGTTTTACTCGTTTTACTCGTTTTACTCGTTTTACTCGTTTTACTCGTTTTACTCGTTTTACTCGTTTTACTCGTTTTACTCGTTTTACTCGTTTTACTCGTTTTACTCGTTTTACTCGTTTTACTCGTTTTACTAGTTTTACTAGTTTTACTCGTTTTACTCGTTTTACTCGATTTACTCGTTTTACTCGTTTTACTCGTTTTACTCGTTTTACTCGTTTTACTCGTTTTACTCGTTTTACTCGTTTTACTCGTTTTACTCGTTTTACTCGTTTTACTAGTTTTACTAGTTTTACTCGTTTTACTCGTTTTACTCGTTTTACTAGTTTTACTCGTTTTACTCGTTTTACTCGTTTTACTCGTTTTGCTCGTTTTACTCGTTTTACTAGTTTTACTAGTTTTGCTCGTTTTGCTCGTTTTGCTCGTTTTGCTCGTTTTGCTCGTTTTACTAGT
The DNA here is from genome assembly GCF_050908995.1 of Andrena cerasifolii. Lineage (NCBI taxonomy): Eukaryota > Metazoa > Arthropoda > Insecta > Hymenoptera > Andrenidae > Andrena > Andrena cerasifolii. Next base: position 40,107 of record NW_027484984.1, read on the forward strand.
TTTGCTCGTTTTGCTCGTTTTACTCGTTTTACTCGTTTTACTAGTTTTACTCGTTTTACTAGTTTTACTCGTTTTACTCGTTTTACTCGTTTTACTCGTTTTACTCGTGTTACTCGTTTTACTCGTTTACCCGTTTTGCTCGTTTTACTCGTTTTACTCGTTTTACTCGTTTTACTCGTTTTACTCGGTTACCCGTTTTGCTCGTTTTACTCGTTTTACTCGTTTTACTCGTTTTACTCGTTTTACTCGTTTTACTCGTTTTACTCGTTTTACTCGTTTTACTCGTTTTACTCGTTTTACTCGTTTTACTCGTTTTACTCGTTTTACTCGTTTTACTCGTTTTACTCGTTTTACTCGTTTTACTCGTTTTACTCGTTTTACTCGTTTTACTCGTTTTACTCGTTTTACTCGTATTACTCGTATTACTCGTATTACTCGTTTTACTCGTTTTACTCGTTTTACTCGTTTTACTCGTTTTACTAGTTTTGCTCGTTTTACTCGTTTTACTAGTTTTGCTCGTTTTACTCGTTTTACTCGTTTTACTCGTTTTACTCGATTTACTCGTTTTACTCGTTTTACTCGTTTTACTCGTTTTACTCGTTTTACTCGTTTTACTCGTTTTGCTCGTTTTACTAGTTTTGCTCGTTTTACTCGTTTTACTCGTTTTACTCGTTTTACTCGTTTTACTAGTTTTACTCGTTTTACTCGTTTTACTCGTTTTACTAGTTTTACTAGTTTTACTCGTTTTACTCGTTTTACTCGTTTTACTCGTTTTACTCGTTTTACTCGTTTTACTCGTTTTGCTCGTTTTGCTCGTTTTACTCGTTTTACTAGTTTTACTAGTTTTGCTCGTTTTACTCGTTTTACTCGTTTTACTCGTTTTACTCGTTTTACTCGTTTTACTCGTTTTACTCGTTTTACTCGTTTTACTCGTTTTACTCGTTTTACTCGTTTTACTCGATTTACTCGTTTTACTCGTTTTACTCGTTTTACTCGTTTTACTCGTTTTACTCGTTTTGCTCGTTTTGCTCGTTTTACTCGTTTTGCTCGTTTTACTCGTTTTACTCGTTTTACTCGTTTTACTCGTTTTACTCGTTTTACTCGTTTTACTCGTTTTACTCGTTTTACTCGTTTTACTCGTTTTACTCGTTTTACTCGTTTTACTCGTTTTACTCGTTTTACTCGTTTTACTCGTTCTACTCGTTCTACTCGTTCTACTCGTTCTACTCGTTCTACTCGTTGTACTCGTTCTACTCGTTCTACTCGTTCTACTCGTTCTACTCGTTTTACTAGTTTTACTAGTTTTGCTCGTTTTACTCGTTTTACTCGTTTTACTCGTTTTACTCGTTTTACTCGTTTTACTCGTTTTACTCGTTTTACTCGTTCTACTCGTTCTACTCGTTTTACTCGTTCTACTCGTTCTACTCGTTTTACTCGTTTTACTCGTTTTACTCGTTTTACTCGTTTTACTCGTTTTACTCGTTTTACTCGTTTTACTCGTTTTACTCGTTTTACTCGTTTTACTCGTTTTACTCGTTTTACTCGTTTTACTCGTTTTACTCGTTTTACTCGTTTTACTCGTTTTACTCGTTTTACTCGTTTTACTCGTTTTACTCGTTTTACTCGTTTTACTCGTTTTACTCGTTTTACTCGTTTTACTCGTTTTACTCGTTTTACTCGTTTTACTCGTTTTACTAGTTTTACTAGTTTTACTCGTTTTACTCGTTTTACTCGATTTACTCGTTTTACTCGTTTTACTCGTTTTACTCGTTTTACTCGTTTTACTCGTTTTACTCGTTTTACTCGTTTTACTCGTTTTACTCGTTTTACTCGTTTTACTCGTTTTACTCGTTTTACTCGTTTTACTCGTTTTACTCGTTTTACTCGTTCTACTCGTTTTACTCGTTCTACTCGTTCTACTCGTTGTACTCGTTCTACTCGTTCTACTCGTTCTACTCGTTCTACTCGTTCTACTCGTTCTACTCGTTCTACTCGTTTTACTCGTTTTACTCGTTTTACTCGTTTTACTCGTTTTTCTCGTTTTACTCGTTTTACTCGTTTTACTCGTTTTACTCGTTTTACTCGTTTTACTCGTTTTACTCGTTTTACTCGTTTTACTCGTTTTACTCGTTTTACTCGTTTTACTCGTTTTACTCGTTTTGCTCGTTTTACTTGTTTTACTAGTTTTGCTCGTTTTACTCGTTTTACTAGTTTTACTAGTTTTGCTCGTTTTACTCGTTCTACTCGTTCTACTCGTTCTACTCGTTCTACTCGTTCTACTCGTTGTACTCGTTCTACTCGTTCTACTCGTTCTACTCGTTCTACTCGTTTTACTAGTTTTACTAGTTTTGCTCGTTTTACTCGTTTTACTCGTTTTACTCGTTTTACTCGTTTTACTCGTTTTACTCGTTTTACTCGTTCTACTCGTTCTACTCGTTTTACTCGTTCTACTCGTTTTACTCGTTTTACTCGTTTTACTCGTTTTACTCGATTTACTCGTTTTACTCGTTTTACTCGTTTTACTCGTTTTACTCGTTTTACTCGTTTTGCTCGTTTTGCTCGTTTTACTCGTTTTGCTCGTTTTACTCGTTTTACTCGTTTTACTCGTTTTACTCGTTTTACTCGTTTTACTCGTTTTACTCGTTTTACTCGTTTTACTCGTTTTACTCGTTTTACTCGTTTTACTCGTTTTACTCGTTTTACTCGTTTTACTCGTTTTACTCGTTCTACTCGTTCTACTCGTTCTACTCGTTCTACTCGTTCTACTCGTTGTACTCGTTCTACTCGTTCTACTCGTTCTACTCGTTCTACTCGTTTTACTAGTTTTACTAGTTTTGCTCGTTTTACTCGTTTTACTCGTTTTACTCGTTTTACTCGTTTTACTCGTTTTACTCGTTTTACTCGTTCTACTCGTTCTACTCGTTTTACTCGTTCTACTCGTTCTACTCGTTTTACTCGTTTTACTCGTTTTACTCGTTTTACTCGTTTTACTCGTTTTACTCGTTTTACTCGTTTTACTCGTTTTACTCGTTTTACTCGTTTTACTCGTTTTACTCGTTTTACTCGTTTTACTCGTTTTACTCGTTTTACTCGTTTTACTCGTTTTACTCGTTTTACTCGTTTTACTCGTTTTACTCGTTTTACTCGTTTTACTCGTTTTACTCGTTTTACTCGTTTTACTCGTTTTACTCGTTTTACTCGTTTTACTCGTTTTACTCGTTTTACTCGTTTTACTCGTTTTACTCGTTTTACTCGTTTTACTCGTTTTACTAGTTTTACTAGTTTTACTCGTTTTACTCGTTTTACTCGATTTACTCGTTTTACTCGTTTTACTCGTTTTACTCGTTTTACTCGTTTTACTCGTTTTACTCGTTTTGCTCGTTTTACTCGTTTTACTAGTTTTACTAGTTTTGCTCGTTTTGCTCGTTTTGCTCGTTTTGCTCGTTTTGCTCGTTTTACTAGTTTTGCTCGTTTTGCTCGTTTTACTCGTTTTACTCGTTTTACTAGTTTTACTCGTTTTACTAGTTTTACTCGTTTTACTCGTTTTACTCGTTTTACTCGTTTTACTCGTGTTACTCGTTTTACTCGTTTACCCGTTTTGCTCGTTTTACTCGTTTTACTCGTTTTACTCGTTTTACTCGTTTTACTCGTTTACCCGTTTTGCTCGTTTTACTCGTTTTACTCGTTTTACTCGTTTTACTCGTTTTACTCGTTTTACTCGTTTTACTCGTTTTACTCGTTTTACTCGTTTTACTCGTTTTACTCGTTTTACTCGTTTTACTCGTTTTACTCGTTTTACTCGTTTTACTCGTTTTACTCGTTTTACTCGTTTTACTCGTTTTACTCGTTTTACTCGTTTTACTCGTTTTACTCGTTTTACTCGTATTACTCGTATTACTCGTATTACTCGTTTTACTCGTTTTACTCGTTTTACTCGTTTTACTCGTTTTACTAGTTTTGCTCGTTTTACTCGTTTTACTAGTTTTGCTCGTTTTACTCGTTTTACTCGTTTTACTCGTTTTACTCGATTTACTCGTTTTACTCGTTTTACTCGTTTTACTCGTTTTACTCGTTTTACTCGTTTTACTCGTTTTGCTCGTTTTACTAGTTTTGCTCGTTTTACTCGTTTTACTCGTTTTACTCGTTTTACTAGTTTTACTCGTTTTACTCGTTTTACTCGTTTTACTAGTTTTACTAGTTTTACTCGTTTTACTCGTTTTACTCGTTTTACTCGTTTTACTCGTTTTACTCGTTTTACTCGTTTTGCTCGTTTTGCTCGTTTTACTCGTTTTACTAGTTTTACTAGTTTTGCTCGTTTTACTCGTTTTACTCGTTTTACTCGTTTTACTCGTTTTACTCGTTTTACTCGTTTTACTCGTTTTACTCGTTTTACTCGTTTTACTCGTTTTACTCGTTTTACTCGATTTACTCGTTTTACTCGTTTTACTCGTTTTACTCGTTTTACTCGTTTTACTCGTTTTGCTCGTTTTGCTCGTTTTACTCGTTTTGCTCGTTTTACTCGTTTTACTCGTTTTACTCGTTTTACTCGTTTTACTCGTTTTACTCGTTTTACTCGTTTTACTCGTTTTACTCGTTTTACTCGTTTTACTCGTTTTACTCGTTTTACTCGTTTTACTCGTTTTACTCGTTTTACTCGTTCTACTCGTTTTACTCGTTCTACTCGTTCTACTCGTTGTACTCGTTCTACTCGTTCTACTCGTTCTACTCGTTCTACTCGTTCTACTCGTTCTACTCGTTCTACTCGTTTTACTCGTTTTACTCGTTTTACTCGTTTTACTCGTTTTTCTCGTTTTACTCGTTTTACTCGTTTTACTCGTTTTACTCGTTTTACTCGTTTTACTCGTTTTACTCGTTTTACTCGTTTTACTCGTTTTACTCGTTTTACTCGTTTTACTCGTTTTACTCGTTTTGCTCGTTTTACTTGTTTTACTAGTTTTGCTCGTTTTACTCGTTTTACTAGTTTTACTAGTTTTGCTCGTTTTACTCGTTTTACTCGTTTTACTCGTTTTACTCGTTTTACTCGTTTTACTCGTTTTACTCGTTTTACTCGTTCTACTCGTTCTACTCGTTTTACTCGTTCTACTCGTTCTACTCGTTGTACTCGTTCTACTCGTTCTACTCGTTCTACTCGTTCTACTCGTTCTACTCGTTCTACTCGTTCTACTCGTTCTACTCGTTCTACTCGTTCTACTCGTTTTACTCGTTTTACTCGTTTTACTCGTTTTTCTCGTTTTACTCGTTTTACTCGTTTTACTCGTTTTACTCGTTTTACTCGATTTACTCGTTTTACTCGTTTTACTCGTTTTACTCGTTTTACTCGTTTTACTCGTTTTACTCGTTTTACTCGTTTTGCTCGTTTTACTCGTTTTACTCGTTTTACTCGTTTTACTCGTTTTACTCGTTTTACTCGTTTTACTCGTTTTACTCGTTTTACTCGTTTTACTCGTTTTACTCGTTTTACTCGTTTTACTCGTTTTACTCGTTTTACTCGTTTTACTCGTTTTACTCGTTTTACTCGTTTTACTCGTTTTACTCGTTTTACTCGTTTTACTCGTTTTACTAGTTTTACTAGTTTTACTCGTTTTACTCGTTTTACTCGATTTACTCGTTTTACTCGTTTTACTCGTTTTACTCGTTTTACTCGTTTTACTCGTTTTACTCGTTTTACTCGTTTTACTCGTTTTACTCGTTTTACTCGTTTTACTCGTTTTACTCGTTTTACTCGTTTTACTCGTTTTACTCGTTTTACTCGTTTTACTCGTTTTACTCGTTTTACTCGTTTTACTCGTTTTACTCGTTTTACTCGTTTTACTCGTTTTACTCGTTTTACTCGTTTTACTCGTTTTACTCGTTTTACTCGTTTTACTCGTTTTACTCGTTTTACTCGTTTTACTCGTTTTACTAGTTTTACTAGTTTTACTCGTTTTACTCGTTTTACTCGATTTACTCGTTTTACTCGTTTTACTCGTTTTACTCGTTTTACTCGTTTTACTCGTTTTACTCGTTTTACTCGTTTTACTCGTTTTACTCGTTTTACTCGTTTTACTCGTTTTACTCGTTTTACTCGTTCTACTCGTTCTACTCGTTCTACTCGTTTTACTCGTTTTACTCGTTTTACTCGTTTTACTCGTTTTTCTCGTTTTACTCGTTTTACTCGTTTTACTCGTTTTACTCGTTTTACTCGTTTTTCTCGTTTTACTCGTTTTACTCGTTTTACTCGTTTTACTCGTTTTACTCGTTTTGCTCGTTTTGCTCGTTTTACTTGTTTTACTAGTTTTGCTCGTTTTACTCGTTTTACTAGTTTTACTAGTTTTGCTCGTTTTACTCGTTTTACTCGTTTTACTCGTTTTACTCGTTTTACTCGTTTTACTCGTTTTACTCGTTCTACTCGTTCTACTCGTTTTACTCGTTCTACTCGTTCTACTCGTTCTACTCGTTGTACTCGTTCTACTCGTTCTACTCGTTCTACTCGTTCTACTCGTTCTACTCGTTCTACTCGTTCTACTCGTTCTACTCGTTCTACTCGTTCTACTCGTTCTACTCGTTCTACTCGTTTTACTCGTTTTACTCGTTTTACTCGTTTTACTCGTTTTTCTCGTTTTACTCGTTTTACTCGTTTTACTCGTTTTACTCGTTTTACTCGATTTACTCGTTTTACTCGTTTTACTCGTTTTACTCGTTTTACTCGTTTTACTCGTTTTACTCGTTTTACTCGTTTTGCTCGTTTTACTCGTTTTACTCGTTTTACTCGTTTTACTCGTTTTACTCGTTTTACTCGTTTTACTCGTTTTACTCGTTTTACTCGTTTTACTCGTTTTACTCGTTTTACTCGTTTTACTCGTTTTACTCGTTTTACTCGTTTTACTCGTTTTACTCGTTTTACTCGTTTTACTCGTTTTACTCGTTTTACTAGTTTTACTAGTTTTACTCGTTTTACTCGTTTTACTCGATTTACTCGTTTTACTCGTTTTACTCGTTTTACTCGTTTTACTCGTTTTACTCGTTTTACTCGTTTTACTCGTTTTACTCGTTTTACTCGTTTTACTCGTTTTACTCGTTTTACTAGTTTTACTAGTTTTACTCGTTTTACTCGTTTTACTCGTTTTACTAGTTTTACTCGTTTTACTCGTTTTACTCGTTTTACTCGTTTTGCTCGTTTTACTCGTTTTACTAGTTTTACTAGTTTTGCTCGTTTTGCTCGTTTTGCTCGTTTTGCTCGTTTTGCTCGTTTTACTAGTTTTGCTCGTTTTGCTCGTTTTACTCGTTTTACTCGTTTTACTAGTTTTACTCGTTTTACTAGTTTTACTCGTTTTACTCGTTTTACTCGTTTTACTCGTTTTACTCGTGTTACTCGTTTTACTCGTTTACCCGTTTTGCTCGTTTTACTCGTTTTACTCGTTTTACTCGTTTTACTCGTTTTACTCGTTTTCCCGTTTTGCTCGTTTTACTCGTTTTACTCGTTTTACTCGTTTTACTCGTTTTACTCGTTTTACTCGTTTTACTCGTTTTACTCGTTTTACTCGTTTTACTCGTTTTACTCGTTTTACTCGTTTTACTCGTTTTACTCGTTTTACTCGTTTTACTCGTTTTACTCGTTTTACTCGTATTACTCGTATTACTCGTATTACTCGTTTTACTCGTTTTACTCGTTTTACTCGTTTTACTCGTTTTACTAGTTTTGCTCGTTTTACTCGTTTTACTAGTTTTGCTCGTTTTACTCGTTTTACTCGTTTTACTCGTTTTACTCGATTTACTCGTTTTACTCGTTTTACTCGTTTTACTCGTTTTACTCGTTTTACTCGTTTTACTCGTTTTGCTCGTTTTACTAGTTTTGCTCGTTTTACTCGTTTTACTCGTTTTACTCGTTTTACTCGTTTTACTAGTTTTACTCGTTTTACTCGTTTTACTCGTTTTACTAGTTTTACTAGTTTTACTCGTTTTACTCGTTTTACTCGTTTTACTCGTTTTACTCGTTTTACTCGTTTTACTCGTTTTGCTCGTTTTGCTCGTTTTACTCGTTTTACTAGTTTTACTAGTTTTGCTCGTTTTACTCGTTTTACTCGTTTTACTCGTTTTACTCGTTTTACTCGTTTTACTCGTTTTACTCGTTTTACTCGTTTTACTCGTTTTACTCGTTTTACTCGTTTTACTCGATTTACTCGTTTTACTCGTTTTACTCGTTTTACTCGTTTTACTCGTTTTGCTCGTTTTACTCGTTTTGCTCGTTTTACTCGTTTTACTCGTTTTACTCGTTTTACTCGTTTTACTCGTTTTACTCGTTTTACTCGTTTTACTCGTTTTACTCGTTTTACTCGTTTTACTCGTTCTACTCGTTTTACTCGTTCTACTCGTTCTACTCGTTGTACTCGTTCTACTCGTTCTACTCGTTCTACTCGTTCTACTCGTTCTACTCGTTCTACTCGTTCTACTCGTTTTACTCGTTTTACTCGTTTTACTCGTTTTACTCGTTTTTCTCGTTTTACTCGTTTTTCTCGTTTTACTCGTTTTACTCGTTTTACTCGTTTTACTCGTTTTACTCGTTTTACTCGTTTTACTCGTTTTACTCGTTTTACTCGTTTTACTCGTTTTACTCGTTTTACTCGTTTTACTCGTTTTACTCGTTTTGCTCGTTTTACTTGTTTTACTAGTTTTGCTCGTTTTACTCGTTTTACTAGTTTTACTAGTTTTGCTCGTTTTACTCGTTTTACTCGTTTTACTCGTTTTACTCGTTTTACTCGTTTTACTCGTTTTACTCGTTCTACTCGTTCTACTCGTTTTACTCGTTCTACTCGTTCTACTCGTTGTACTCGTTCTACTCGTTCTACTCGTTCTACTCGTTCTACTCGTTCTACTCGTTCTACTCGTTCTACTCGTTCTACTCGTTTTACTCGTTTTACTCGTTTTACTCGTTTTTCTCGTTTTACTCGTTTTACTCGTTTTACTCGTTTTACTCGTTTTACTCGATTTACTCGTTTTACTCGTTTTACTCGTTTTACTCGTTTTACTCGTTTTACTCGTTTTGCTCGTTTTACTCGTTTTACTCGTTTTACTCGTTTTACTCGTTTTACTCGTTTTACTCGTTTTACTCGTTTTACTCGTTTTACTCGTTTTACTCGTTTTACTCGTTTTACTCGTTTTACTCGTTTTACTCGTTTTACTCGTTTTACTCGTTTTACTCGTTTTACTCGTTTTACTCGTTTTACTCGTTTTACTCGTTTTACTCGTTTTACTCGTTTTACTCGTTTTACTCGTTTTACTCGTTTTACTAGTTTTACTAGTTTTACTCGTTTTACTCGTTTTACTCGATTTACTCGTTTTACTCGTTTTACTCGTTTTACTCGTTTTACTCGTTTTACTCGTTTTACTCGTTTTACTCGTTTTACTCGTTTTACTCGTTTTACTCGTTTTACTCGTTTTACTCGTTTTACTAGTTTTACTAGTTTTACTAGTTTTACTCGTTTTACTAGTTTTACTCGTTTTACTCGTTTTACTCGTTTTACTCGTATTACTCGTTTTACTCGTTTTACTCGTTTTACTCGTTTTAGTCGTTTTACTCGTTTTACTCGTTTTACTCGTTTTACTCGTTTTACTCGTTTTACTCGTATTACTCGTTTTACTCGTTTTACTCGTTTTACTCGTTTTACTCGTTTTACTCGTTTACCCGTTTTGCTCGTTTTACTCGTTTTACTCGTTTTACTCGTTTTACTCGTTTTACTCGTTTTACTCGTTTTACTCGTTCTACTCGTTCTACTCGTTCTACTCGTTCTACTCGTTCTACTCGTTCTACTCGTTCTACTCGTTCTACTCGTTGTACTCGTTCTACTCGTTCTACTCGTTCTACTCGTTCTACTCGTTCTACTCGTTCTACTCGTTCTACTCGTTCTACTCGTTCTACTCGTTCTACTCGTTCTACTCGTTCTACTCGTTCTACTCGTTCTACTCGTTCTACTCGTTCTACTCGTTCTACTCGTTCTACTCGTTCTACTCGTTCTACTCGTTCTACTCGTTCTACTCGTTCTACTCGTTCTACTCGTTCTACTCGTTTTACTCGTTTTACTCGTTTTACTCGTTTTACTCGTTTTACTCGTTTTTCTCGTTTTACTCGTTTTACTCGTTTTACTCGTTTTACTCGTTTTAGTCGTTTTACTCGTTTTTCTCGTTTTACTCGTTTTACTCGTTTTTCTCGTTTTACTCGTTTTACTCGTTTTACTCGTTTTACTCGTTTTGCTCGTTTTACTTGTTTTACTAGTTTTGCTCGTTTTGCTCGTTTTACTCGTTTTACTAGTTTTACTAGTTTTGCTCGTTTTACTCGTTTTACTCGTTTTACTCGTTTTACTCGTTTTACTCGTTTTACTCGTTTTACTCGTTTTACTCGTTTTACTCGTTTTACTAGTTTTGCTCGTTTTACTCGTTTTACTCGTTTTACTCGTTTTACTCGATTTACTCGTTTTACTCGTTTTACTCGTTTTACTCGTTTTACTCGTTTTACTCGTTTTACTCGTTTTACTCGTTTTACTCGTTTTACTCGTTTTACTCGTTTTACTCGTTTTACTCGTTTTACTCGTTTTACTCGTTTTACTCGTTTTACTCGTTTTACTCGTTTTACTAGTTTTACTAGTTTTACTAGTTTTACTAGTTTTGCTCGTTTTACTCGTTTTACTCGATTTACTCGTTTTACTCGTTTTACTCGTTTTACTCGTTTTACTCGTTTTACTCGTTTTACTCGTTTTACTAGTTTTACTAGTTTTACTAGTTTTACTCGTTTTACTCGTTTTACTCGTTTTACTCGTTTTACTCGTTTTACTCGTATTACTCGTTTTACTCGTTTTACTCGTTTTACTCGTTTTAGTCGTTTTACTCGTTTTACTCGTTTTACTCGTTTTACTCGTTTTACTCGTTTTACTCGTTTTACTCGTTTTACTCGTTTTACTCGTTTTACTCGTTTTACTCGTTTTGCTCGTTTTGCTCGTTTTGCTCGTTTTGCTCGTTTTGCTCGTTTTGCTCGTTTTGCTCGTTTTGCTCGTTTTGCTCGTTTTGCTCGTTTTGCTCGTTTTACTCGTTTTACTCGTTTTACTAGTTTTACTCGTTTTACTCGTTTTACTCGTTTTACTCGTTTTACTCGTTTTACTCGTTTTACTCGTATTACTCGTATTACTCGTATTACTCGTTTTACTCGTTTTACTCGTTTTACTCGTTTTACTCGTTTACCCGTTTTGCTCGTTTTGCTCGTTTTGCTCGTTTTGCTCGTTTTGCTCGTTTTGCTCGTTTTACTCGTTTTACTCGTTTTACTAGTTTTACTCGTTTTACTCGTGTTACTCGTTTTACTCGTTTTACTCGTTTTACTCGTTTTACTCGTTTTACTCGTTTTACTCGTTTTACTCGTTTTACTCGTTTTACTCGTTTTACTCGTTTTACTCGTTTTACTCGTTTTACTCGTTTTACTCGTTTTACTCGTTTTACTCGTTTTACTCGTTCTACTCGTTTTACTCGTTCTACTCGTTCTACTCGTTGTACTCGTTGTACTCGTTCTACTCGTTCTACTCGTTCTACTCGTTCTACTCGTTTACTCGTTCTACTCGTTCTACTCGTTCTACTCGTTCTACTCGTTCTACTCGTTCTACTCGTTCTACTCGTTTTACTCGTTTTACTCGTTTTACTCGTTTTACTCGTTTTACTCGTTTTACTCGTTTTACTCGTTTTTCTCGTTTTTCTCGTTTTACTCGTTTTACTCGTTTTACTCGTTTTACTCGTTTTTCTCGTTTTACTCGTTTTACTCGTTTTACTCGTTTTACTCGTTTTACTCGTTTTACTCGTTTTACTCGTTTTACTCGTTTTGCTCGTTTTACTCGTTTTACTCGTTTTACTAGTTTTGCTCGTTTTACTCGTTTTACTAGTTTTACTAGTTTTGCTCGTTTTACTCGTTTTACTCGTTTTACTCGTTTTACTCGTTTTACTCGATTTACTCGTTTTACTCGTTTTACTCGTTTTACTCGTTTTACTCGTTTTACTCGTTTTGCTCGTTTTACTAGTTTTGCTCGTTTTACTCGTTTTACTCGTTTTACTCGTTTTACTCGTTTTACTCGTTTTGCTCGTTTTGCTCGTTTTACTCGTTTTACTAGTTTTACTAGTTTTGCTCGTTTTACTCGTTTTACTCGTTTTACTCGTTTTACTCGTTTTACTCGTTTTACTCGTTTTACTCGTTTTACTCGTTTTACTCGTTTTACTCGTTTTACTCGTTTTACTCGTTTTACTCGTTTTACTCGTTTTACTCGTTTTACTCGTTTTACTAGTTTTACTAGTTTTACTAGTTTTGCTCGTTTTACTCGTTTTACTCGATTTACTCGTTTTACTCGTTTTACTCGTTTTACTCGTTTTACTCGTTTTACTCGTTTTACTCGTTTTACTAGTTTTACTAGTTTTACTAGTTTTACTCGTTTTACTCGTTTTACTCGTTTTACTCGTTTTACTCGTATTACTCGTTTTACTCGTTTTACTCGTTTTACTCGTATTACTCGTTTTACTCGTTTTACTCGTTTTACTCGTTTTACTCGTTTTAGTCGTTTTACTCGTTTTAGTCGTTTTAGTCGTTTTACTCGTTTTACTCGTTTTACTCGTTTTACTCGTTTTACTCGTTTTACTCGTTTTACTCGTGTTACTCGTTTTACTCGTTTTACTCGTATTACTCGTATTACTCGTTTTACTCGTTTTACTCGTTTTACTCGTTTTACTCGTTTACCCGTTTTGCTCGTTTTACTCGTTTTACTCGTTTTACTCGTTTTACTCGTTTTACTCGTTTTACTCGTTTTACTCGTTTTACTCGTTTTACTCGTTTTACTCGTTTTACTCGTTTTACTCGTTTTACTCGTTTTACTCGTTTTACTCGTTTTACTCGTTTTACTCGTTTTACTCGTTTTACTCGTTTTACTCGTTTTACTCGTTTTACTCGTTTTACTCGTTTTACTCGTTTTACTCGTTTTACTCGTATTACTCGTATTACTCGTTTTACTCGTTTTGCTCGTTTTGCTCGTTTTGCTCGTTTTGCTCGTTTTGCTCGTTTTACTAGTTTTGCTCGTTTTGCTCGTTTTACTCGTTTTACTCGTTTTACTCGTTTTACTCGTTTTACTCGTTTTACTCGTTTTACTCGTTTTACTCGTTTTACTCGTTTTACTCGTTTTACTCGATTTACTCGTTTTACTCGTTTTACTCGTTTTACTCGTTTTACTCGTTTTACTCGTTTTGCTCGTTTTACTCGTTTTGCTCGTTTTACTAGTTTTGCTCGTTTTACTCGTTTTACTCGTTTTACTCGTTTTACTCGTTTTACTCGTTTTACTCGTTTTACTCGTTTTGCTCGTTTTACTCGTTTTACTAGTTTTACTAGTTTTGCTCGTTTTACTCGTTTTACTCGTTTTACTCGTTTTACTCGTTTTACTCGTTTTACTCGTTTTACTCGTTTTACTCGTTTTACTCGTTTTACTCGTTTTACTCGTTTTACTCGTTTTACTCGTTTTACTCGTTTTACTCGTTTTACTCGTTTTACTCGTTTTACTCGTTTTACTCGTTTTACTCGTTTTACTCGTTTTACTCGTTTTACTAGTTTTACTAGTTTTACTAGTTTTGCTCGTTTTACTCGTTTTACTCGATTTACTCGTTTTACTCGTTTTACTCGTTTTACTCGTTTTACTCGTTTTACTCGTATTACTCGTTTTACTCGTTTTACTCGTTTTACTCGTTTTAGTCGTTTTACTCGTTTTACTCGTTTTACTCGTTTTACTCGTTTTACTCGTTTTACTCGTTTTACTCGTTTTACTCGTTTTACTCGTTTTACTCGTTTTACTCGTTTTACTCGTTTTACTCGTTTTACTCGTTTTGCTCGTTTTGCTCGTTTTGCTCGTTTTACTCGTTTTACTCGTTTTACTCGTTTTACTCGTTTTACTCGTTTTACTCGTGTTACTCGTTTTACTCGTTTTACTCGTATTACTCGTATTACTCGTTTTACTCGTTTTACTCGTTTTACTCGTTTTACTCGTTTACCCGTTTTGCTCGTTTTACTCGTTTTACTCGTTTTACTCGTTTTACTCGTTTTACTCGTTTTACTCGTTTTACTCGTTTTACTCGTTTTACTCGTTTTACTCGTTTTACTCGTTTTACTCGTTTTACTCGTTTTACTCGTTTTACTCGTTTTACTCGTATTACTCGTATTACTCGTTCTACTCGTTCTACTCGTTCTACTCGTTCTACTCGTTCTACTCGTTCTACTCGTTCTACTCGTTCTACTCGTTCTACTCGTTCTACTCGTTCTACTCGTTCTACTCGTTCTACTCGTTCTACTCGTTCTACTCGTTCTACTCGTTCTACTCGTTCTACTCGTTCTACTCGTTCTACTCGTTCTACTCGTTCTACTCGTTCTACTCGTTCTACTCGTTCTACTCGTTCTACTCGTTCTACTCGTTCTACTCGTTCTACTCGTTTTACTCGTTTTACTCGTTTTACTCGTTTTACTCGTTTTACTCGTTTTACTCGTTTTACTCGATTTACTCGTTTTACTCGTTTTACTCGTTTTACTCGTTTTACTCGTTTTACTCGTTTTACTCGTTTTACTCGTTTTACTCGTTTTACTCGTTTTACTCGTTTTACTCGTTTTACTCGTATTACTCGTATTACTCGTTCTACTCGTTCTACTCGTTCTACTCGTTCTACTCGTTCTACTCGTTCTACTCGTTCTACTCGTTCTACTCGTTCTACTCGTTCTACTCGTTCTACTCGTTCTACTCGTTCTACTCGTTCTACTCGTTCTACTCGTTCTACTCGTTCTACTCGTTCTACTCGTTCTACTCGTTCTACTCGTTCTACTCGTTCTACTCGTTCTACTCGTTCTACTCGTTCTACTCGTTCTACTCGTTCTACTCGTTCTACTCGTTCTACTCGTTCTACTCGTTCTACTCGTTCTACTCGTTCTACTCGTTCTACTCGTTTTACTCGTTTTACTCGTTTTACTCGTTTTACTCGTTTTACTCGTTTTACTCGTTTTACTCGTTTTACTCGATTTACTCGTTTTACTCGTTTTACTCGTTTTACTCGTTTTACTCGTTTTACTCGTTTTACTCGTTTTACTCGTTTTGCTCGTTTTGCTCGTTTTACTCGTTTTACTAGTTTTACTCGTTTTACTCGTTTTACTCGTTTTACTCGTTTTACTCGTTTTACTCGTTCTACTCGTTTTACTCGTTTTACTCGATTTACTCGTTTTACTCGTTTTACTCGTTTTACTCGTTTTACTCGTTTTACTCGTTTTACTCGTTTTACTCGTTTTACTCGTTTTGCTCGTTTTACTAGTTTTGCTCGTTTTACTCGTTTTACTCGTTTTACTCGTTTTACTCGTTTTACTAGTTTTACTCGTTTTACTCGTTTTACTAGTTTTACTAGTTTTACTCGTTTTACTCGTTTTACTCGTTTTACTCGTTTTACTCGTTTTACTCGTTTTGCTCGTTTTACTCGTTTTACTAGTTTTACTAGTTTTGCTCGTTTTACTCGTTTTACTCGTTTTACTCGTTTTACTCGTTTTACTCGTTTTACTCGTTTTACTCGTTTTACTCGTTTTACTCGTTTTACTCGTTTTACTCGTTTTACTCGTTTTACTCGTTTTACTCGTTTTACTCGTTTTACTCGTTTTACTCGTTTTGCTCGTTTTGCTCGTTTTGCTCGTTTTGCTCGTTTTGCTCGTTTTACTAGTTTTGCTCGTTTTGCTCGTTTTACTCGTTTTACTCGTTTTACTCGTTTTACTCGTTTTACTCGTTTTACTCGTTTTACTCGTTTTACTCGTTTTACTCGTTTTACTCGTTCTACTCGTTCTACTCGTTCTACTCGTTCTACTCGTTCTACTCGTTCTACTCGTTCTACTCGTTCTACTCGTTCTACTCGTTCTACTCGTTCTACTCGTTCTACTCGTTCTACTCGTTCTACTCGTTCTACTCGTTCTACTCGTTCTACTCGTTCTACTCGTTCTACTCGTTCTACTCGTTCTACTCGTTCTACTCGTTCTACTCGTTCTACTCGTTCTACTCGTTCTACTCGTTCTACTCGTTCTACTCGTTCTACTCGTTCTACTCGTTCTACTCGTTCTACTCGTTCTACTCGTTCTACTCGTTCTACTCGTTGTACTCGTTCTACTCGTTCTACTCGTTCTACTCGTTCTACTCGTTCTACTCGTTCTACTCGTTCTACTCGTTCTACTCGTTCTACTCGTTCTACTCGTTCTACTCGTTCTACTCGTTCTACTCGTTCTACTCGTTCTACTCGTTCTACTCGTTCTACTCGTTCTACTCGTTCTACTCGTTCTACTCGTTCTACTCGTTCTACTCGTTTTACTCGTTTTTCTCGTTTTACTCGTTTTACTCGATTTACTCGTTTTACTCGTTTTTCTCGTTTTACTCGTTTTACTCGATTTACTCGTTTTACTCGTTTTTCTCGTTTTACTCGTTTTACTCGTTTTACTCGTTTTACTCGTTTTACTCGTTTTACTCGTTTTACTCGTTTTGCTCGTTTTACTGGTTTTACTAGTTTTGCTCGTTTTGCTCGTTTTACTCGTTTTACTAGTTTTACTAGTTTTGCTCGTTTTACTCGTTTTACTCGTTTTACTCGTTTTACTCGTTTTACTCGTTTTACTCGTTTTACTCGTTTTACTCGTTTTACTCGTTTTACTCGTTTTACTAGTTTTGCTCGTTTTACTCGTTTTACTCGTTTTACTCGTTTTACTCGATTTACTCGTTTTACTCGTTTTACTCGTTTTACTCGTTTTACTCGTTTTACTCGTTTTACTCGTTTTACTCGTTTTACTCGTTTTACTCGTTTTACTCGTTTTACTCGTTTTACTCGTTTTACTCGTTTTACTCGTTTTACTAGTTTTACTAGTTTTACTAGTTTTACTAGTTTTGCTCGTTTTGCTCGTTTTACTCGTTTTACTCGATTTACTCGTTTTACTCGTTTTACTCGTTTTACTCGTTTTACTCGTTTTACTCGTTTTACTCGTTTTACTAGTTTTACTAGTTTTACTAGTTTTACTCGTTTTACTCGTTTTACTCGTTTTACTCGTTTTACTCGTTTTACTCGTATTACTCGTTTTACTCGTTTTACTCGTTTTACTCGTTTTAGTCGTTTTACTCGTTTTACTCGTTTTACTCGTTCTACTCGTTCTACTCGTTCTACTCGTTCTACTCGTTCTACTCGTTCTACTCGTTCTACTCGTTCTACTCGTTCTACTCGTTCTACTCGTTCTACTCGTTCTACTCGTTCTACTCGTTCTACTCGTTCTACTCGTTTTACTCGTTTTTCTCGTTTTACTCGTTTTACTCGATTTACTCGTTTTACTCGTTTTTCTCGTTTTACTCGTTTTACTCGTTTTACTCGTTTTACTCGTTTTACTCGTTTTACTCGTTTTACTCGTTTTACTCGTTTTGCTCGTTTTACTTGTTTTACTAGTTTTGCTCGTTTTGCTCGTTTTACTCGTTTTACTAGTTTTACTAGTTTTGCTCGTTTTACTCGTTTTACTCGTTTTACTCGTTTTACTCGTTTTACTCGTTTTACTCGTTTTACTCGTTTTACTAGTTTTGCTCGTTTTACTCGTTTTACTCGTTTTACTCGTTTTACTCGATTTACTCGTTTTACTCGTTTTACTCGTTTTACTCGTTTTACTCGTTTTACTCGTTTTACTCGTTTTACTCGTTTTACTCGTTTTACTCGTTTTACTCGTTTTACTCGTTTTACTCGTTTTACTCGTTTTACTCGTTTTACTCGTTTTACTCGTTTTACTAGTTTTACTAGTTTTACTAGTTTTACTAGTTTTGCTCGTTTTGCTCGTTTTACTCGTTTTACTCGATTTACTCGTTTTACTCGTTTTACTCGTTTTACTCGTTTTACTCGTTCTACTCGTTCTACTCGTTCTACTCGTTCTACTCGTTGTACTCGTTCTACTCGTTCTACTCGTTCTACTCGTTCTACTCGTTCTACTCGTTCTACTCGTTCTACTCGTTCTACTCGTTCTACTCGTTCTACTCGTTCTACTCGTTCTACTCGTTCTACTCGTTCTACTCGTTCTACTCGTTCTACTCGTTCTACTCGTTCTACTCGTTCTACTCGTTCTACTCGTTCTACTCGTTCTACTCGTTTTACTCGTTTTTCTCGTTTTACTCGTTTTACTCGATTTACTCGTTTTACTCGTTTTTCTCGTTTTACTCGTTTTACTCGATTTACTCGTTTTACTCGTTTTTCTCGTTTTACTCGTTTTACTCGTTTTACTCGTTTTACTCGTTTTACTCGTTTTACTCGTTTTACTCGTTTTGCTCGTTTTACTGGTTTTACTAGTTTTGCTCGTTTTGCTCGTTTTACTCGTTTTACTAGTTTTACTAGTTTTGCTCGTTTTACTCGTTTTACTCGTTTTACTCGTTTTACTCGTTTTACTCGTTTTACTCGTTTTACTCGTTTTACTCGTTTTACTCGTTTTACTCGTTTTACTAGTTTTGCTCGTTTTACTCGTTTTACTCGTTTTACTCGTTTTACTCGATTTACTCGTTTTACTCGTTTTACTCGTTTTACTCGTTTTACTCGTTTTACTCGTTTTACTCGTTTTACTCGTTTTACTCGTTTTACTCGTTTTACTCGTTTTACTCGTTTTACTCGTTTTACTCGTTTTACTCGTTTTACTCGTTTTACTAGTTTTACTAGTTTTACTAGTTTTACTAGTTTTGCTCGTTTTGCTCGTTTTACTCGTTTTACTCGATTTACTCGTTTTACTCGTTTTACTCGTTTTACTCGTTTTACTCGTTTTACTCGTTTTACTCGTTTTACTAGTTTTACTAGTTTTACTAGTTTTACTCGTTTTACTCGTTTTACTCGTTTTACTCGTTTTACTCGTTTTACTCGTATTACTCGTTTTACTCGTTTTACTCGTTTTACTCGTTTTAGTCGTTTTACTCGTTTTACTCGTTTTACTCGTTCTACTCGTTCTACTCGTTCTACTCGTTCTACTCGTTCTACTCGTTCTACTCGTTCTACTCGTTCTACTCGTTCTACTCGTTCTACTCGTTCTACTCGTTCTACTCGTTCTACTCGTTCTACTCGTTCTACTCGTTTTACTCGTTTTTCTCGTTTTACTCGTTTTACTCGATTTACTCGTTTTACTCGTTTTTCTCGTTTTACTCGTTTTACTCGTTTTACTCGTTTTACTCGTTTTACTCGTTTTACTCGTTTTACTCGTTTTACTCGTTTTGCTCGTTTTACTTGTTTTACTAGTTTTGCTCGTTTTGCTCGTTTTACTCGTTTTACTAGTTTTACTAGTTTTGCTCGTTTTACTCGTTTTACTCGTTTTACTCGTTTTACTCGTTTTACTCGTTTTACTCGTTTTACTCGTTTTACTAGTTTTGCTCGTTTTACTCGTTTTACTCGTTTTACTCGTTTTACTCGATTTACTCGTTTTACTCGTTTTACTCGTTTTACTCGTTTTACTCGTTTTACTCGTTTTACTCGTTTTACTCGTTTTACTCGTTTTACTCGTTTTACTCGTTTTACTCGTTTTACTCGTTTTACTCGTTTTACTCGTTTTACTCGTTTTACTCGTTTTACTAGTTTTACTAGTTTTACTAGTTTTACTAGTTTTGCTCGTTTTGCTCGTTTTACTCGTTTTACTCGATTTACTCGTTTTACTCGTTTTACTCGTTTTACTCGTTTTACTCGTTTTACTCGTTTTACTCGTTTTACTAGTTTTACTAGTTTTACTAGTTTTACTCGTTTTACTCGTTTTACTCGTTTTACTCGTTTTACTCGTTTTACTCGTATTACTCGTTTTACTCGTTTTACTCGTTTTACTCGTTTTAGTCGTTTTACTCGTTTTACTCGTTTTACTCGTTTTACTCGTTTTACTCGTTTTACTCGTTTTACTCGTTTTACTCGTTTTACTCGTTTTGCTCGTTTTGCTCGTTTTGCTCGTTTTGCTCGTTTTGCTCGTTTTGCTCGTTTTGCTCGTTTTGCTCGTTTTGCTCGTTTTACTCGTTTTACTCGTTTTACTCGTTTTACTCGTTTTACTCGTTTTACTCGTTTTACTCGTTTTACTCGTTTTACTCGTTTTACTCGTATTACTCGTATTACTCGTATTACTCGTATTACTCGTTTTACTCGTTTTACTCGTTCTACTCGTTCTACTCGTTCTACTCGTTCTACTCGTTCTACTCGTTCTACTCGTTCTACTCGTTCTACTCGTTCTACTCGTTCTACTCGTTCTACTCGTTTTACTCGTTCTACTCGTTTTACTCGTTTTACTCGTTTTACTCGTTTTACTCGTTTTACTCGTTTTACTCGTTTTACTCGTTTTACTCGTTTTACTCGTTTTACTCGTTTTACTCGTTTTACTCGTTTTACTCGATTTACTCGTTTTACTCGTTTTACTCGTTTTACTCGTTTTACTCGTTTTACTCGTTTTACTCGTTTTACTCGTTTTGCTCGTTTTACTCGTTTTGCTCGTTTTGCTCGTTTTGCTCGTTTTACTCGTTTTGCTCGTTTTGCTCGTTTTGCTCGTTTTGCTCGTTTTACTCGTTTTACTCGTTTTACTCGTTTTACTCGTTTTACTCGTTTTACTCGTTTTACTCGTTTTACTCGTTTTACTCGTTTTACTCGTTTTACTCGTTTTACTCGTTTTACTCGTTTTACTCGTTCTACTCGTTTTACTCGTTTTACTCGTTTTACTCGTTTTACTCGTTTTTCTCGTTTTACTCGTTTTACTCGTTTTACTCGTTTTTCTCGTTTTACTCGTTTTACTCGTTTTACTCGTTTTACTCGTTTTACTCGTTTTACTCGTTTTACTCGTTTTACTCGTTTTGCTCGTTTTACTAGTTTTGCTCGTTTTACTCGTTTTACTCGTTTTACTCGTTTTACTCGTTTTACTCGTTTTACTCGTTTTACTCGTTTTACTCGTTTTACTCGTTTTACTCGTTTTACTCGTTTTACTCGTTTTACTCGTTTTACTCGTTCTACTCGTTCTACTCGTTCTACTCGTTCTACTCGTTCTACTCGTTCTACTCGTTCTACTCGTTCTACTCGTTCTACTCGTTCTACTCGTTCTACTCGTTCTACTCGTTCTACTCGTTCTACTCGTTCTACTCGTTCTACTCGTTTTACTCGTTTTACTCGTTTTACTCGTTTTACTCGTTTTACTCGTTTTACTCGTTTTACTCGTTTTACTCGTTTTACTCGTTTTACTCGTTTTACTCGTTTTACTCGTTTTACTCGTTTTACTCGATTTACTCGTTTTACTCGTTTAACTCGTTTTACTCGTTTTACTCGTTTTACTCGTTTTACTCGTTTTACTCGTTTTACTCGTTTTACTCGTTTTACTCGTTTTACTCGTTTTGCTCGTTTTACTCGTTTTACTCGTTTTACTCGTTTTACTCGTTTTACTCGTTTTACTCGTTTTACTCGTTTTACTCGTTTTACTCGTTTTACTCGTTTTACTCGTTTTACTCGTTTTACTCGTTTTACTCGTTTTACTCGTTTTACTCGTTTTACTCGTTTTACTCGTTTTACTCGTTTCACTCGTTTCACTCGTTCTACTCGTTTTACTCGTTTTACTCGTTTTACTCGTTCTACTCGTTCTACTCGTTCTACTCGTTGTACTCGTTCTACTCGTTCTACTCGTTCTACTCGTTCTACTCGTTCTACTCGTTCTACTCGTTCTACTCGTTCTACTCGTTCTACTCGTTCTACTCGTTTTACTCGTTTTACTCGTTTTACTCGTTTTACTCGTTTTACTCGATTTACTCGTTTTACTCGTTTAACTCGTTTTACTCGTTTTACTCGTTTTACTCGTTTTACTCGTTTTACTCGTTTTACTCGTTTTGCTCGTTTTACTTGTTTTACTAGTTTTGCTCGTTTTGCTCGTTTTACTCGTTTTACTAGTTTTACTAGTTTTGCTCGTTTTACTCGTTTTACTCGTTTTACTCGTTTTACTCGTTTTACTCGTTTTACTCGTTTTACTCGTTTTACTCGTTTTACTAGTTTTGCTCGTTTTACTCGTTTTACTCGTTTTACTCGTTTTACTCGATTTACTCGTTTTACTCGTTTTACTCGTTTTACTCGTTTTACTCGTTTTACTCGTTTTACTCGTTTTACTCGTTTTACTCGTTTTACTCGTTTTACTCGTTTTACTCGTTTTACTCGTTTTACTCGTTTTACTCGTTTTACTCGTTTTACTCGTTTTACTAGTTTTACTAGTTTTACTAGTTTTACTAGTTTTGCTCGTTTTGCTCGTTTTACTCGTTTTACTCGATTTACTCGTTTTACTCGTTTTACTCGTTTTACTCGTTTTACTCGTTTTACTCGTTTTACTCGTTTTACTAGTTTTACTAGTTTTACTAGTTTTACTCGTTTTACTCGTTTTACTCGTTTTACTCGTTTTACTCGTTTTACTCGTATTACTCGTTTTACTCGTTTTACTCGTTTTACTCGTTTTAGTCGTTTTACTCGTTTTACTCGTTTTACTCGTTCTACTCGTTCTACTCGTTCTACTCGTTCTACTCGTTCTACTCGTTCTACTCGTTCTACTCGTTCTACTCGTTCTACTCGTTCTACTCGTTCTACTCGTTCTACTCGTTCTACTCGTTCTACTCGTTCTACTCGTTCTACTCGTTCTACTCGTTCTACTCGTTCTACTCGTTCTACTCGTTTTACTCGTTTTTCTCGTTTTACTCGTTTTACTCGATTTACTCGTTTTACTCGTTTTTCTCGTTTTACTCGTTTTACTCGTTTTACTCGTTTTACTCGTTTTACTCGTTTTACTCGTTTTACTCGTTTTACTCGTTTTACTCGTTTTACTCGTTTTGCTCGTTTTACTTGTTTTACTAGTTTTGCTCGTTTTGCTCGTTTTACTCGTTTTACTAGTTTTACTAGTTTTGCTCGTTTTACTCGTTTTACTCGTTTTACTCGTTTTACTCGTTTTACTCGTTTTACTCGTTTTACTCGTTTTACTCGTTTTACTAGTTTTGCTCGTTTTACTCGTTTTACTCGTTTTACTCGTTTTACTCGATTTACTCGTTTTACTCGTTTTACTCGTTTTACTCGTTTTACTCGTTTTACTCGTTTTACTCGTTTTACTCGTTTTACTCGTTTTACTCGTTTTACTCGTTTTACTCGTTTTACTCGTTTTACTCGTTTTACTCGTTTTACTAGTTTTACTAGTTTTACTAGTTTTACTAGTTTTGCTCGTTTTGCTCGTTTTACTCGTTTTACTCGATTTACTCGTTTTACTCGTTTTACTCGTTTTACTCGTTTTACTCGTTTTACTCGTTTTACTAGTTTTACTAGTTTTACTAGTTTTACTCGTTTTACTCGTTTTACTCGTTTTACTCGTTTTACTCGTTTTACTCGTATTACTCGTTTTACTCGTTTTACTCGTTTTACTCGTTTTGCTCGTTTTACTCGTTTTGCTCGTTTTGCTCGTTTTGCTCGTTTTGCTCGTTTTGCTCGTTTTGCTCGTTTTGCTCGTTTTGCTCGTTTTGCTCGTTTTGCTCGTTTTGCTCGTTTTGCTCGTTTTACTCGTTTTACTCGTTTTACTCGTTTTACTCGTTTTACTCGTTTTACTCGTTTTACTCGTATTACTCGTATTACTCGTATTACTCGTTTTACTCGTTCTACTCGTTCTACTCGTTCTACTCGTTCTACTCGTTCTACTCGTTCTACTCGTTCTACTCGTTCTACTCGTTCTACTCGTTCTACTCGTTCTACTCGTTCTACTCGTTTTACTCGTTTTACTCGTTCTACTCGTTTTACTCGTTTTACTCGTTTTACTCGTTTTACTCGTTTTACTCGTTTTACTCGTTTTACTCGTTTTACTCGTTTTACTCGTTTTACTCGTTTTACTCGTTTTACTCGTTTTACTCGTTTTACTCGATTTACTCGATTTACTCGTTTTACTCGTTTTACTCGTTTTACTCGTTTTACTCGTTTTACTCGTTTTACTCGTTTTGCTCGTTTTACTCGTTTTGCTCGTTTTGCTCGTTTTACTCGTTTTGCTCGTTTTGCTCGTTTTGCTCGTTTTGCTCGTTTTGCTCGTTTTACTCGTTTTACTCGTTTTACTCGTTTTACTCGTTTTACTCGTTTTACTCGTTTTACTCGTTTTACTCGTTTTACTCGTTTTACTCGTTTTACTCGTTCTACTCGTTTTACTCGTTTTACTCGTTTTACTCGTTTTACTCGTTTTTCTCGTTTTACTCGTTTTACTCGTTTTACTCGTTTTTCTCGTTTTACTCGTTTTACTCGTTTTACTCGTTTTACTCGTTTTACTCGTTTTACTCGTTTTACTCGTTTTACTCGTTTTACTCGTTTTACTCGTTTTGCTCGTTTTACTAGTTTTGCTCGTTTTGCTCGTTTTACTCGTTTTACTCGTTTTACTAGTTTTACTCGTTTTACTCGTTTTACTCGTTTTACTAGTTTTACTAGTTTTACTCGTTTTACTCGTTTTACTAGTTTTACTAGTTTTACTCGTTTTACTCGTTTTACTCGTTTTGCTCGTTTTACTCGTTTTACTAGTTTTACTAGTTTTACTAGTTTTACTCGTTTTACTCGTTTTACTCGTTTTACTCGTTTTACTCGTTTTACTCGTTTTACTCGTTTTACTCGTTTTACTCGTTTTACTCGTTTTACTCGTTTTACTCGTTTTACTCGTTTTACTCGTTTTACTCGTTTTACTCGTTTTACTCGTTTTACTCGTTTTACTCGTTTTACTCGTTTTACTCGTTTTACTAGTTTTACTAGTTTTACTAGTTTTACTAGTTTTACTAGTTTTACTAGTTTTGCTCGTTTTGCTCGTTTTACTCGATTTACTCGTTTTACTCGTTTTACTCGTTTTACTCGTTTTGCTCGTTTTGCTCGTTTTGCTCGTTTTGCTCGTTTTGCTCGTTTTACTCGTTTTACTCGTTTTACTAGTTTTACTCGTTTTACTCGTTTTACTCGTTTTACTCGTTTTACTCGTTTTACTCGTTTTACTCGTTTTAGTCGTTTTACTCGTTTTACTCGTTTTACTCGTTTTACTCGTTTTACTCGTTTTACTCGTTTTACTCGTTTTACTCGTTTTACTCGTTTTACTCGTTTTGCTCGTTTTGCTCGTTTTGCTCGTTTTGCTCGTTTTGCTCGTTTTGCTCGTTTTGCTCGTTTTGCTCGTTTTGCTCGTTTTACTCGTTTTACTCGTTTTACTAGTTTTACTCGTTTTACTCGTTTTACTCGTTTTACTCGTTTTACTCGTGTTACTCGTTTTACTCGTTTTACTCGTATTACTCGTATTACTCGTTTTACTCGTTTTACTCGTTTTACTCGTTTTACTCGTTTACCCGTTTTGCTCGTTTTACTCGTTTTACTCGTTTTACTCGTTTTACTCGTTTTACTCGTTTTACTCGTTTTACTCGTTTTACTCGTTTTACTCGTTTTACTCGTTTTACTCGTTTTACTCGTTTTACTCGTTTTACTCGTTTTACTCGTTTTACTCGTTTTACTCGTTTTACTCGTTTTACTCGTTTTACTCGTTTTACTCGTTTTACTCGTTTTACTCGTTTTACTCGTTTTACTCGTTTTACTCGTTTTACTCGTTTTACTCGTTTTACTCGTTTTACTCGTTTTACTCGTTTTACTCGTATTACTCGTTTTACTCGTTCTACTCGTTCTACTCGTTCTACTCGTTCTACTCGTTCTACTCGTTCTACTCGTTCTACTCGTTCTACTCGTTCTACTCGTTCTACTCGTTCTACTCGTTCTACTCGTTCTACTCGTTCTACTCGTTCTACTCGTTCTACTCGTTCTACTCGTTCTACTCGTTCTACTCGTTCTACTCGTTTTACTCGTTTTACTCGTTTTACTCGATTTACTCGTTTTACTCGTTTTACTCGTTTTACTCGTTTTACTCGTTTTACTCGTTTTGCTCGTTTTGCTCGTTTTGCTCGTTTTACTCGTTTTGCTCGTTTTGCTCGTTTTGCTCGTTTTACTCGTTTTACTCGTTTTACTCGTTTTACTCGTTTTACTCGTTTTACTCGTTTTACTCGTTTTACTCGTTTTACTCGTTTTACTCGTTTTACTCGTTTTACTCGTTTTACTCGTTTTACTCGTTTTACTCGTTTTACTCGTTTTACTCGTTTTACTCGTTTTACTCGTTTTACTCGTTTTACTCGTTCTACTCGTTCTACTCGTTCTACTCGTTTTACTCGTTCTACTCGTTCTACTCGTTGTACTCGTTGTACTCGTTCTACTCGTTCTACTCGTTCTACTCGTTCTACTCGTTCTACTCGTTCTACTCGTTCTACTCGTTCTACTCGTTTTACTCGTTTTACTCGTTTTACTCGTTTTACTCGTTTTTCTCGTTTTACTCGTTTTACTCGTTTTACTCGTTTTACTCGTTTTTCTCGTTTTACTCGTTTTACTCGTTTTACTCGTTTTACTCGTTTTACTCGTTTTACTCGTTTTACTCGTTTTGCTCGTTTTGCTCGTTTTACTTGTTTTACTAGTTTTGCTCGTTTTACTCGTTTTACTAGTTTTACTAGTTTTGCTCGTTTTACTCGTTTTACTCGTTTTACTCGTTTTACTCGATTTACTCGTTTTACTCGTTTTACTCGTTTTACTCGTTTTACTCGTTTTACTCGTTTTACTCGTTTTACTCGTTTTACTCGTTTTACTCGTTTTGCTCGTTTTACTAGTTTTGCTCGTTTTACTCGTTTTACTCGTTTTACTCGTTTTACTCGTTTTACTAGTTTTACTCGTTTTACTCGTTTTACTAGTTTTACTAGTATAACGAGTAAAACGAGTAAAACGAGTAATACGAGTAAAACGAGTAAAACTAGTAAAACTAGTAAAACGAGTAAAACGAGTAAAACGAGTAAAACGAGTAAAGCGAGTAAAACGAGTAAAACGGGTAAAACGAGTAAAACGAGTAAAACGAGTAAAACGAGTAAAACGGGTAAAACGAGTATTACTCGTTTTACTAGTTTTACTAGTTTTACTAGTTTTACTAGTTTTGCTCGTTTTACTCGTTTTACTCGATTTACTCGTTTTACTCGTTTTACTCGTTTTACTCGTTTTACTCGTTTTACTCGTTTTACTAGTTTTACTAGTTTTACTAGTTTTACTAGTTTTACTCGTTTTACTCGTTTTACTCGTTTTACTCGTTTTACTCGTTTTACTCGTTTTACTCGTTTTACTCGTTTTACTCGTTTTACTCGTTTTACTCGTTTTACTCGTTTTACTCGTTTTGCTCGTTTTGCTCGTTTTGCTCGTTTTGCTCGTTTTGCTCGTTTTGCTCGTTTTGCTCGTTTTGCTCGTTTTGCTCGTTTTGCTCGTTTTGCTCGTTTTGCTCGTTTTACTCGTTTTACTCGTTTTACTAGTTTTACTCGTTTTACTCGTTTTACTCGTTTTACTCGTTTTACTCGTGTTACTCGTTTTACTCGTTTTACTCGTATTACTCGTATTACTCGTTTTACTCGTTTTACTCGTTTTACTCGTTCTACTCGTTCTACTCGTTCTACTCGTTCTACTCGTTCTACTCGTTCTACTCGTTCTACTCGTTCTACTCGTTCTACTCGTTCTACTCGTTCTACTAGTTTTGCTCGTTTTGCTCGTTTTACTCGTTTTACTAGTTTTACTAGTTTTGCTCGTTTTACTCGTTTTACTCGTTTTACTCGATTTACTCGTTTTACTCGTTTTACTCGTTTTACTCGTTTTACTCGTTTTACTCGTTTTACTCGTTTTGCTCGTTTTACTAGTTTTGCTCGTTTTGCTCGTTTTACTCGTTTTACTCGTTTTACTCGTTTTACTCGTTTTACTAGTTTTACTCGTTTTACTCGTTTTACTAGTTTTACTAGTTTTACTCGTTTTACTCGTTTTACTCGTTTTACTAGTTTTACTAGTTTTACTCGTTTTACTCGTTTTACTCGTTTTACTCGTTTTACTCGTTTTACTCGTTTTACTCGTTTTACTCGTTTTACTAGTTTTACTAGTTTTACTAGTTTTACTAGTTTTACTCGTTTTACTCGTTTTACTCGTTTTACTAGTTTTGCTCGTTTTGCTCGTTTTACTCGTTTTACTAGTTTTACTAGTTTTGCTCGTTTTACTCGTTTTACTCGTTTTACTCGTTTTACTCGTTTTACTCGTTTTACTCGTTTTGCTCGTTTTACTAGTTTTGCTCGTTTTACTCGTTTTACTCGTTTTACTCGTTTTACTCGTTTTACTAGTTTTGCTCGTTTTACTCGTTTTACTCGTTTTACTCGTTTTACTCGTTTTACTAGTTTTGCTCGTTTTGCTCGTTTTACTCGTTTTACTAGTTTTACTAGTTTTGCTCGTTTTACTCGTTTTACTCGTTTTACTCGTTTTACTCGTTTTACTCGTTTTACTCGTTTTACTAGTCTTACTCGTTTTACTCGTTTTACTCGTTTTACTCGTTTTACTCGTTTTACTCGTTTTACTCGTTTTACTCGTTTTACTCGTTTTACTCGTTTTACTCGTTTTACTCGTTTTACTCGTTTTACTCGTTTTACTCGTTTTACTAGTTTTACTAGTTTTACTCGTTTTACTCGTTTTACTCGTTTTACTCGTTTTACTCGTTTTACTCGTTTTACTCGTTTTACTCGTTTTACTCGTTTTACTCGTTTTACTCGTTTTACTCGTTTTACTCGTTTTACTCGTTTTACTCGTTTTACTCGTTTTACTCGTTTTACTCGTTTTACTCGTTTTACTCGTTTTACTCGTTTTACTCGTTTTACTCGTTTTACTCGTTCTACTCGTTCTACTCGTTTTACTCGTTCTACTCGTTCTACTCGTTGTACTCGTTCTACTCGTTCTACTCGTTCTACTCGTTCTACTCGTTCTACTCGTTCTACTCGTTCTACTCGTTCTACTCGTTTTACTCGTTTTACTCGTTTTACTCGTTTTACTCGTTTTTCTCGTTTTACTCGTTTTACTCGTTTTACTCGTTTTTCTCGTTTTACTCGTTTTACTCGTTTTACTCGTTTTACTCGTTTTACTCGTTTTACTCGTTTTACTCGTTTTACTCGTTTTGCTCGTTTTACTGGTTTTACTAGTTTTGCTCGTTTTGCTCGTTTTACTCGTTTTACTAGTTTTACTAGTTTTGCTCGTTTTACTCGTTTTACTCGTTTTACTCGATTTACTCGTTTTACTCGTTTTACTCGTTTTACTCGTTTTACTCGTTTTACTCGTTTTACTCGTTTTGCTCGTTTTGCTCGTTTTACTAGTTTTGCTCGTTTTACTCGTTTTACTCGTTTTACTCGTTTTACTCGTTTTACTAGTTTTACTCGTTTTACTCGTTTTACTAGTTTTACTAGTTTTACTCGTTTTACTCGTTTTGCTCGTTTTGCTCGTTTTACTCGTTTTACTAGTTTTACTAGTTTTACTCGTTTTACTCGTTTTACTCGTTTTACTCGTTTTACTCGTTTTACTCGTTTTACTCGTTTTACTCGTTTTACTCGTTTTACTCGTTTTACTCGTTTTACTCGTTTTACTCGTTTTACTCGTTTTACTCGTTTTACTCGTTTTACTCGTTTTACTAGTTTTACTAGTTTTACTAGTTTTACTAGTTTTGCTCGTTTTACTCGTTTTACTCGTTTTACTCGTTTTACTCGTTTTACTCGTTTTACTCGTTTTACTAGTTTTACTAGTTTTACTAGTTTTACTAGTTTTACTAGTTTTACTCGTTTTACTCGTTTTACTCGTTTTACTCGTTTTACTCGTTTTAGTCGTTTTACTCGTTTTACTCGTTTTACTCGTTTTACTCGTTTTACTCGTTTTACTCGTTTTACTCGTTTTGCTCGTTTTGCTCGTTTTGCTCGTTTTGCTCGTTTTGCTCGTTTTGCTCGTTTTGCTCGTTTTGCTCGTTTTGCTCGTTTTGCTCGTTTTGCTCGTTTTGCTCGTTTTGCTCGTTTTGCTCGTTTTACTCGTTTTACTAGTTTTACTCGTTTTACTCGTTTTACTCGTTTTACTCGTTTTACTCGTTTTACTCGTGTTACTCGTTTTACTCGTATTACTCGTATTACTCGTTTTACTCGTTTTACTCGTTTTACTCGTTTTACTCGTTCTACTCGTTCTACTCGTTCTACTCGTTCTACTCGTTCTACTCGTTCTACTCGTTCTACTCGTTCTACTCGTTCTACTCGTTCTACTCGTTCTACTCGTTTTACTCGTTTTACTCGTTTTACTCGTTTTACTCGTTTTACTCGTTTTACTCGTTTTACTCGTTTTACTCGTTTTACTCGTTTTACTCGATTTACTCGTTTTACTCGTTTTACTCGTTTTACTCGTTTTACTCGTTTTACTCGTTTTACTCGTTTTGCTCGTTTTACTCGTTTTGCTCGTTTTGCTCGTTTTGCTCGTTTTGCTCGTTTTGCTCGTTTTACTCGTTTTACTAGTTTTACTCGTTTTACTCGTTTTACTCGTTTTACTCGTTTTACTCGTGTTACTCGTTTTACTCGTTTTACTCGTATTACTCGTATTACTCGTTTTACTCGTTTTACTCGTTTTACTCGTTTTACTCGTTTACCCGTTTTGCTCGTTTTACTCGTTTTACTCGTTTTACTCGTTTTACTCGTTTTACTCGTTTTACTCGTTTTACTCGTTTTACTCGTTTTACTCGTTTTACTCGTTTTACTCGTTTTACTCGTTTTACTCGTTTTACTCGTTTTACTCGTTTTACTCGTTTTACTCGTTTTACTCGTTTTACTCGTTTTACTCGTTTTACTCGTTTTACTCGTTTTACTCGTTTTACTCGTTTTACTCGTTTTACTCGTTTTACTCGTTTTACTCGTATTACTCGTTTTACTCGTATTACTCGTATTACTCGTTTTACTCGTTTTACTCGTTTTACTCGTTTTACTCGTTCTACTCGTTCTACTCGTTCTACTCGTTCTACTCGTTCTACTCGTTCTACTCGTTCTACTCGTTCTACTCGTTCTACTCGTTCTACTCGTTCTACTCGTTTTACTCGTTCTACTCGTTTTACTCGTTTTACTCGTTTTACTCGTTTTACTCGTTTTACTCGTTTTACTCGTTTTACTCGTTTTACTCGTTTTACTCGTTTTACTCGATTTACTCGTTTTACTCGTTTTACTCGTTTTACTCGTTTTACTCGTTTTACTCGTTTTACTCGTTTTACTCGTTTTGCTCGTTTTACTCGTTTTGCTCGTTTTACTCGTTTTACTCGTTTTACTCGTTTTACTCGTTTTACTCGTTTTACTCGTTTTACTCGTTTTACTCGTTTTACTCGTTTTACTCGTTTTACTCGTTTTACTCGTTTTACTCGTTCTACTCGTTCTACTCGTTCTACTCGTTCTACTCGTTCTACTCGTTCTACTCGTTCTACTCGTTCTACTCGTTCTACTCGTTCTACTCGTTCTACTCGTTCTACTCGTTCTACTCGTTCTACTCGTTCTACTCGTTCTACTCGTTCTACTCGTTCTACTCGTTCTACTCGTTCTACTCGTTCTACTCGTTCTACTCGTTCTACTCGTTCTACTCGTTCTACTCGTTCTACTCGTTCTACTCGTTCTACTCGTTCTACTCGTTCTACTCGTTCTACTCGTTCTACTCGTTCTACTCGTTCTACTCGTTCTACTCGTTTTACTCGTTTTACTCGTTTTACTCGTTTTACTCGTTTTACTCGTTTTACTCGTTTTACTCGTTTTGCTCGTTTTGCTCGTTTTACTAGTTTTGCTCGTTTTGCTCGTTTTACTCGTTTTACTCGTTTTACTCGTTTTACTCGTTTTACTAGTTTTACTCGTTTTACTCGTTTTACTAGTTTTACTAGTTTTACTCGTTTTACTCGTTTTACTCGTTTTACTAGTTTTACTAGTTTTACTCGTTTTACTCGTTTTACTCGTTTTACTCGTTTTACTCGTTTTACTCGTTTTACTCGTTTTACTCGTTTTACTCGTTTTACTCGTTTTACTCGTTTTACTCGTTTTACTCGTTTTACTCGTTTTACTCGTTTTACTCGTTTTACTCGTTTTACTCGTTTTACTCGTTTTACTCGTTTTACTCGTTTTACTCGTTTTACTCGTTTTACTCGTTTTACTCGTTTTACTAGTTTTACTAGTTTTACTAGTTTTGCTCGTTTTACTCGTTTTACTCGATTTACTCGTTTTACTCGTTTTACTCGTTTTACTCGTTTTACTCGTTTTACTCGTTTTACTCGTTTTACTCGTTTTACTCGTTTTACTCGTTTTACTCGTTTTACTCGTTTTACTCGTTTTACTCGTTTTACTCGTTTTACTCGTTTTACTAGTTTTACTAGTTTTACTCGTTTTACTCGTTTTACTCGTTTTACTCGTTTTACTCGTTTTACTCGTTTTAATCGTTTTACTCGTTTTACTCGTTTTACTCGTTTTACTCGTTTCACGCGTTTTACTCGTTTTACTCGTTTTACTCGTTTTACTCGTTTTACTCGTTTTACTCGTTTTACTCGTTTTACTCGTTTTACTAGTTTTGCTCGTTTTGCTCGTTTTGCTCGTTTTGCTCGTTTTGCTCGTTTTGCTCGTTTTGCTCGTTTTGCTCGTTTTGCTCGTTTTACTAGTTTTGCTCGTTTTGCTCGTTTTACTCGTTTTACTAGTTTTACTCGTTTTACTCGTTTTACTCGTTTTACTCGTTTTACTCGTTTTGCTCGTTTTGCTCGTTTTGCTCGTTTTACTCGTGTTACTCGTTTTACTCGTTTTACTCGTATTACTCGTATTACTCGTTTTACTCGTTTTACTCGTTTTACTCGTTCTACTCGTTCTACTCGTTCTACTCGTTCTACTCGTTCTACTCGTTCTACTCGTTCTACTCGTTCTACTCGTTCTACTCGTTCTACTAGTTTTGCTCGTTTTGCTCGTTTTACTCGTTTTACTAGTTTTACTAGTTTTGCTCGTTTTACTCGTTTTACTCGTTTTACTCGATTTACTCGTTTTACTCGTTTTACTCGTTTTACTCGTTTTACTCGTTTTACTCGTTTTACTCGTTTTGCTCGTTTTACTAGTTTTGCTCGTTTTGCTCGTTTTACTCGTTTTACTCGTTTTACTCGTTTTACTCGTTTTACTAGTTTTACTCGTTTTACTCGTTTTACTAGTTTTACTAGTTTTACTCGTTTTACTCGTTTTACTCGTTTTACTAGTTTTACTAGTTTTACTCGTTTTACTCGTTTTACTCGTTTTACTCGTTTTACTCGTTTTACTCGTTTTACTCGTTTTACTCGTTTTACTAGTTTTACTAGTTTTACTAGTTTTACTAGTTTTACTCGTTTTACTCGTTTTACTCGTTTTACTAGTTTTGCTCGTTTTGCTCGTTTTACTCGTTTTACTAGTTTTACTAGTTTTGCTCGTTTTACTCGTTTTACTCGTTTTACTCGTTTTACTCGTTTTACTCGTTTTACTCGTTTTGCTCGTTTTACTAGTTTTGCTCGTTTTACTCGTTTTACTCGTTTTACTCGTTTTACTCGTTTTACTAGTTTTGCTCGTTTTACTCGTTTTACTCGTTTTACTCGTTTTACTCGTTTTACTAGTTTTGCTCGTTTTGCTCGTTTTACTCGTTTTACTAGTTTTACTAGTTTTGCTCGTTTTACTCGTTTTACTCGTTTTACTCGTTTTACTCGTTTTACTCGTTTTACTCGTTTTACTAGTCTTACTCGTTTTACTCGTTTTACTCGTTTTACTCGTTTTACTCGTTTTACTCGTTTTACTCGTTTTACTCGTTTTACTCGTTTTACTCGTTTTACTCGTTTTACTCGTTTTACTCGTTTTACTCGTTTTACTCGTTTTACTAGTTTTACTAGTTTTACTCGTTTTACTCGTTTTACTCGTTTTACTCGTTTTACTCGTTTTACTCGTTTTACTCGTTTTACTCGTTTTACTCGTTTTACTCGTTTTACTCGTTTTACTCGTTTTACTCGTTTTACTCGTTTTACTCGTTTTACTCGTTTTACTCGTTTTACTCGTTTTACTCGTTTTACTCGTTTTACTCGTTTTACTCGTTTTACTCGTTCTACTCGTTCTACTCGTTTTACTCGTTCTACTCGTTCTACTCGTTGTACTCGTTCTACTCGTTCTACTCGTTCTACTCGTTCTACTCGTTCTACTCGTTCTACTCGTTCTACTCGTTCTACTCGTTCTACTCGTTCTACTCGTTTTACTCGTTTTACTCGTTTTACTCGTTTTACTCGTTTTTCTCGTTTTACTCGTTTTACTCGTTTTACTCGTTTTTCTCGTTTTACTCGTTTTACTCGTTTTACTCGTTTTACTCGTTTTACTCGTTTTACTCGTTTTACTCGTTTTACTCGTTTTACTCGTTTTGCTCGTTTTACTGGTTTTACTAGTTTTGCTCGTTTTGCTCGTTTTACTCGTTTTACTAGTTTTACTAGTTTTGCTCGTTTTACTCGTTTTACTCGTTTTACTCGATTTACTCGTTTTACTCGTTTTACTCGTTTTACTCGTTTTACTCGTTTTACTCGTTTTACTCGTTTTACTCGTTTTGCTCGTTTTACTAGTTTTGCTCGTTTTACTCGTTTTACTCGTTTTACTCGTTTTACTCGTTTTACTAGTTTTACTCGTTTTACTCGTTTTACTAGTTTTACTAGTTTTACTCGTTTTACTCGTTTTACTCGTTTTGCTCGTTTTACTCGTTTTACTAGTTTTACTAGTTTTACTCGTTTTACTCGTTTTACTCGTATTACTCGTTTTACTCGTTTTACTCGTTTTACTCGTTCTACTCGTTCTACTCGTTCTACTCGTTCTACTCGTTCTACTCGTTCTACTCGTTCTACTCGTTCTACTCGTTCTACTCGTTCTACTAGTTTTGCTCGTTTTGCTCGTTTTACTCGTTTTACTAGTTTTACTAGTTTTGCTCGTTTTACTCGTTTTACTCGTTTTACTCGATTTACTCGTTTTACTCGTTTTACTCGTTTTACTCGTTTTACTCGTTTTACTCGTTTTACTCGTTTTGCTCGTTTTACTAGTTTTGCTCGTTTTGCTCGTTTTACTCGTTTTACTCGTTTTACTCGTTTTACTCGTTTTACTAGTTTTACTCGTTTTACTCGTTTTACTAGTTTTACTAGTTTTACTCGTTTTACTCGTTTTACTCGTTTTACTAGTTTTACTAGTTTTACTCGTTTTACTCGTTTTACTCGTTTTACTCGTTTTACTCGTTTTACTCGTTTTACTCGTTTTACTCGTTTTACTAGTTTTACTAGTTTTACTAGTTTTACTAGTTTTACTCGTTTTACTCGTTTTACTCGTTTTACTAGTTTTGCTCGTTTTGCTCGTTTTACTCGTTTTACTAGTTTTACTAGTTTTGCTCGTTTTACTCGTTTTACTCGTTTTACTCGTTTTACTCGTTTTACTCGTTTTACTCGTTTTGCTCGTTTTACTAGTTTTGCTCGTTTTACTCGTTTTACTCGTTTTACTCGTTTTACTCGTTTTACTAGTTTTGCTCGTTTTACTCGTTTTACTCGTTTTACTCGTTTTACTCGTTTTACTAGTTTTGCTCGTTTTGCTCGTTTTACTCGTTTTACTAGTTTTACTAGTTTTGCTCGTTTTACTCGTTTTACTCGTTTTACTCGTTTTACTCGTTTTACTCGTTTTACTCGTTTTACTAGTCTTACTCGTTTTACTCGTTTTACTCGTTTTACTCGTTTTACTCGTTTTACTCGTTTTACTCGTTTTACTCGTTTTACTCGTTTTACTCGTTTTACTCGTTTTACTCGTTTTACTCGTTTTACTCGTTTTACTAGTTTTACTAGTTTTACTCGTTTTACTCGTTTTACTCGTTTTACTCGTTTTACTCGTTTTACTCGTTTTACTCGTTTTACTCGTTTTACTCGTTTTACTCGTTTTACTCGTTTTACTCGTTTTACTCGTTTTACTCGTTTTACTCGTTTTACTCGTTTTACTCGTTTTACTCGTTTTACTCGTTTTACTCGTTTTACTCGTTTTACTCGTTTTACTCGTTTTACTCGTTTTACTCGTTTTACTCGTTCTACTCGTTCTACTCGTTTTACTCGTTCTACTCGTTCTACTCGTTGTACTCGTTCTACTCGTTCTACTCGTTCTACTCGTTCTACTCGTTCTACTCGTTCTACTCGTTCTACTCGTTCTACTCGTTTTACTCGTTTTACTCGTTTTACTCGTTTTACTCGTTTTACTCGTTTTACTCGTTTTACTCGTTTTACTCGTTTTTCTCGTTTTACTCGTTTTACTCGTTTTACTCGTTTTACTCGTTTTACTCGTTTTACTCGTTTTACTCGTTTTACTCGTTTTACTCGTTTTGCTCGTTTTACTGGTTTTACTAGTTTTGCTCGTTTTGCTCGTTTTACTCGTTTTACTAGTTTTACTAGTTTTGCTCGTTTACTCGTTTTACTCGTTTTACTCGTTTTACTGTTTTACTAGTTTTACTCGTTTTGCTCGTTTTACTCGTTTTACTCGTTTTACTAGTTTTACTAGTTTTACTCGTTTTACTCGTTTTACTCGTTTTACTCGTTTTACTCGTTTTACTCGTTTTACTCGTTTTACTCGTTTTACTCGTTTTACTCGTTTTACTACTCGTTTTACTCGTTTTACTCGTTTTACTCGTTTTACTCGTTTTACTCGTTTTACTCGTTTTACTGTTTACTCGTTTTACTCGTTTTACTAGTTTTACTCGTTTTACTCGTTTTACTCGTTTTACTCGTTTTACAGTACTCGTTTTACTCGTTTTACTCGTTTTACTCGTTTTACTCGTTTTACTCGTTTTACTCGTTTTACTCGTTTTACTCGTTTTACTCGTTTTACTCGTTTTACTCGTTTTACTCGTTTTACTCGTTTTACTCGTTTTACTCGTTTTACTCGTTTTACTCGTTTTACTCGTTTTACTCGTTTACTCGTTTTACTCGTTTTACTCGTTTTACTCGTTTTACTCGTTTTTACTCGTTTTACTCGTTTTACTAGTTTTACTAGTTTTACTCGTTTTACTAGTTTTGCTCGTTTTACTGTTTTACTCGTTTTACTCGTTTTACTCGTTTTACTCGTTTTACTCGTTTTACTAGTTTTACTAGTTTTACTAGTTTTACTAGTTTTACTCGTTTTACTCGTTTTACTCGTTTACTCGTTTTACTCGTTTTACTCGTTTTAGTCGTTTTACTCGTTTTACTCGTTTTACTCGTTTTACTCGTTTTACTCGTTTTTACTCGTTTTACTCGTTTTGCTCGTTTTGCTCGTTTTGCTCGTTTTGCTCGTTTTGCTCGTTTTGCTCGTTTTGCTCGTTTTGCTCGTTTTGCTCGTTTTGCTCGTTTTGCTCGTTTTGCTCGTTTTGCTCGTTTTGCTCGTTTTGCTCGTTTTGCTCGTTTTACTCGTTTTACTAGTTTTACTCGTTTTACTCGTTTTACTCGTTTTACTCGTTTTACTCGTTTTACTCGTGTTACTCGTTTTACTCGTATTACTCGTATTACTCGTTTTACTCGTTTTACTCGTTTTACTCGTTTTACTCGTTCTACTCGTTCTACTCGTTCTACTCGTTCTACTCGTTCTACTCGTTCTACTCGTTCTACTCGTTCTACTCGTTCTACTCGTTCTACTCGTTTTACTCGTTTTACTCGTTTTACTCGTTTTACTCGTTTTACTCGTTTTACTCGTTTTACTCGTTTTACTCGTTTTACTCGTTTTACTCGTTTTACTCGTTTTGCTCGTTTTACTCGTTTTGCTCGTTTTACTAGTTTTGCTCGTTTTGCTCGTTTTACTCGTTTTACTCGTTTTACTCGTTTTACTCGTTTTACTAGTTTTACTCGTTTTACTCGTTTTACTAGTTTTACTAGTTTTACTCGTTTTACTCGTTTTACTCGTTTTACTAGTTTTACTAGTTTTACTCGTTTTACTCGTTTTACTCGTTTTACTCGTTTTACTCGTTTTACTCGTTTTACTCGTTTTACTCGTTTTACTCGTTTTACTCGTTTTACTCGTTTTACTCGTTTTACTCGTTTTACTCGTTTTACTCGTTTTACTCGTTTTACTCGTTTTACTCGTTTTACTCGTTTTACTCGTTTTACTCGTTTTACTAGTTTTACTAGTTTTACTAGTTTTGCTCGTTTTACTCGTTTTACTCGATTTACTCGTTTTACTCGTTTTACTCGTTTTACTCGTTTTACTCGTTTTACTCGTTTTACTCGTTTTACTCGTTTTACTCGTTTTACTCGTTTTACTCGTTTTACTCGTTTTACTAGTTTTGCTCGTTTTGCTCGTTTTGCTCGTTTTGCTCGTTTTGCTCGTTTTGCTCGTTTTGCTCGTTTTGCTCGTTTTGCTCGTTTTACTAGTTTTGCTCGTTTTGCTCGTTTTACTCGTTTTACTAGTTTTACTCGTTTTACTCGTTTTACTCGTTTTACTCGTTTTACTCGTTTTGCTCGTTTTGCTCGTTTTGCTCGTTTTGCTCGTTTTACTCGTTTTACTAGTTTTACTAGTTTTGCTCGTTTTACTCGTTTTACTCGTTTTACTCGTTTTACTAGTTTTACTCGTTTTACTCGTTTTACTCGTTTTACTCGTTTTACTCGATTTACTCGTTTTACTCGTTTTGCTCGTTTTACTAGTTTTGCTCGTTTTACTCGTTTTACTCGTTTTACTCGTTTTACTCGTTTTACTCGTTTTACTAGTTTTACTCGTTTTACTCGTTTTACTCGTTTTACTAGTTTTACTAGTTTTACTCGTTTTACTCGTTTTACTCGTTTTGCTCGTTTTACTCGTTTTACTAGTTTTACTAGTTTTACTAGTTTTACTCGTTTTACTCGTTTTACTCGTTTTACTCGTTTTACTCGTTTTACTCGTTTTACTCGTTTTACTCGTTTTACTCGTTTTACTCGTTTTACTCGTTTTACTCGTTTTACTCGTTTTACTCGTTTTACTCGTTTTACTCGTTTTGCTCGTTTTACTCGTTTTGCTCGTTTTACTCGTTTTGCTCGTTTTACTCGTTTTGCTCGTTTTACTCGTTTTGCTCGTTTTACTCGT